>NW_019154121.1:24079451-24349764 GCF_002288905.1 Enhydra lutris kenyoni
TGGAGTTCGTTGGAGACTCCACACAGTTATGCATGAAGAACATAACTACTTCTCCTTCTTCTTCTTCCTTCTTCCTTCTTTCTTCTTTCTTCTTCTTCTATAATACATGTTTTATTACCTGAATATTGATCCAGCATTAGGCTTGGGTAGGAAGCTTTGTCATCACCAGTTTCAAGCTCAGGTTTTGTTTTTTGTTTTGTTTTTTTTGTTTTTTTGTTTGTTTTTAGTTGTTTTTTTTTTTAATTTAAATTTTAGGTAGTTCACATAGAGTGCAATAATGGTTTCTGGAGTAGAATTCAGTGATTCATCACTTGCATACAATACCCAGTGCTCATCATAACAAGTGCCCTCCTTAATGCTCATCACATATCCAGCCCATCACCTACCCACCTTCCTCCATCACCCATCATTTTGTTCTCTATCGTTAAGAGACTCTTATGGCTTGTTTCCCTCTTTCCTTTTTTTTTTTTTCTTTTTCCCCTTCCCCTATGTTCATCTGTTTTCTTTCTTAAATCCCACATATGAGTGAGATCATACGTTTTTTGTCTTTCTCTGACTGACTTATTTCACTTAGTGTAATATACTCTGGCTCCATCCAAATCATTGGAAATGGCAAGATTTCATTCTTTTTGATGTCTGAGTAATATTCCATCACACACACACACATATACACACACCACATCTTCTTTATCCATTCATCAGTTGAGACACATTTGGGCTCTTTCCATATTTTTGGCTATTGTGGACATTGCTGTTACAAAGATTAGGGTGCATGTATCCCTTAGAATCTGCATTTTTTTTTTATCCTTTTGGTAAATACCTACCTAGTAGTGCAACCACTGGATTTTAGGGTAGTTCTATCTTTAACATTTCAAGGAACCTCCATACTGTTCTCCAGAGTGGCTGCACCAGTTTGCATTCCCACCAACGGTGCAAGTGGGTTCCCCTTTCTCTACATCCTCGCCAACAATTATTTTTTGTCTGTTGTTAATTTTAGCTATCATGACAGGTGTGAGATGGTATCTCAGCATGGTTTAGATTTGTATTTCCCTGATGACAAGTGATGTTGAATATCTTTTCATGTGTCTGGATGTCTTTTTTGGAAAATTGTCTATTCATGTCTCCTATCCATTTCTTAACTGGGTTATTTGGTTTTTTAGATGTTGAGTTTGATAAGTTCTTTATAGATTTTGGATACTCACCCTTTATCAGATATGTCATTTGCAAATATCTTTTCCCATTCTGTAGGCTGCCTCTTAGTTTTGTTGATTGCTTTCCTATGCTGTGCAGAAGCTTTTTATCCTGATGAAGTTCATTTTTGTTTTTGTTTCCATTGCCTGTGGTGATATGTCTAGTAGTAGGAAGTTGCTATGCCCAAGGTCAAAGAGGTTTCTGCCTGTGCTGTTCCATAGGATTTTGATGGTTTCCTGTCTCACTTTATGGTCTTTCATCATTTTGAATTTATTTTTGTGTATGGTGTGAGAAAGTTGCAGACTGCTCTCTTCTCATTGTATCCTCACAGATCAGGGAGAAAGAGAGAGAGGAAGTAAGCTCTCTTCTATCTCTTCCTATAAGGGCACCAGTCCCATTCATGAGGGCTCCACCATCAATCATGACCTAATCACTTACCCAAAGCTCCTCCTCCTTAATGCCATCACAATGGATGTCAGGATTTCAATAAAGGAGTTGGAGGGGGGGAAATAATAATTTGATCCATAGCCCCCCCTTTTAGTAAATAACAGCTCTGTTCTTTTATTCATGGAAAATTATTGGAATCATGTGAGTCTGTCAACAAATACAGCCCCATCACCAACATATATTCTGAATCTGAGCACTTTCACCACATCTTTTATAACCACACGGAGCCACTTCCAACCTCCGCACCATCCTTCTCTCATTATCTCTTCTCAGAACGGGAGGCAAAATGATCATTCAAAAATGTAAATTAGATCACGTCACTCCAGTATTCAAAAATTCCATTGCTCCATGTTGTTCACTAAAACATCCACAATCCTTATAGTAGCCAGCAGTTCCCTGGGACCTCACCTATAAGCAACATGTTTGGCTGCCCTTCCTCTCATTTATTCTGCTCCATTTACACTGGCCTCTTTGCTGTTCCTCTAACATACCACACATTCCTGTTTAAGGTATTTATACTTGCTGTTTATTCTTCTTGGACCTCGACACATGTCAACCCTTTGGAGAGAATGTCCCTGAAGACCCTCTGTGAAATACTCATCCCATCCCTATAATCTGTCTCTCTGCATTCTCCACCAAGTGTGTCAGGTTTATACAATGCTGTGCCCTTAGTAGATAACACAAAGCAAAGTTTTTATTGTGCAGATGCTTCACATTTATTCAAGGAAAGAATTTGTCTTTAGAATGGGTCTTCAGCCCCTAATACTAACTATGAACTTTTTATGCTGGTCATAAATTTGGGTGTACAATCAAATTTAGAATCACGTATGCCATAAGGAGACAGAGGAAACCAAAAATAACATTTCAGGCTAATCTATTTAGAAAACTACCTTAAGTCCGTGTACACTACAGTTCCATATTGGATGTGGCAATGAAACAGAACACTAGGCTAGAGTAGCGTTTGTAAACTTCAGTACTATTGACAATTTGAGCCAGATAATTCTTTGTAGTGGGGCATTGTCCTTGCCTGGTGGATTGTTTAGTAGCATCTCTGGCTTCGATCTACTAGATTTCAGATGCCAGTAACAACACCCATCCCCCATTGTGATAATCACAAAGATCTCTTGTCATTGCCGAAGTTCTCTGGAAGGAGGAGGGAGAGAACTTCCCCCACAAGGAGCATCTTGGATTCTTCCATGCCTTTGAGGGCTGTGAAGATTTCTTTAAAGGCTTTATAATTTTGCCTTTACCCACAACACCCTTCTACCCGAAACCCAGAAAATTTGGTAATCTTTCCTCTTAGGGACTCAGATTTCATCCACATTCTCATTTCTTCACTTTCAATTTCTCTTGATATAGAATTCTTTCTACTTTTCTTCCCATTTGAAATGACCTTCCCTTTTATCTCTCCTGAGTTCATTCTAGCAAAGATTGGAGTAATATTCTTTGATCAGAGTTGGCCAAGTCTAGCTCTTGATTTTTAAAGGGAGCTTATAGAATTTAGAAACTACTTTTATCTTTCACAAAGACTAGCTTTCAAGCCCTTTTCATGCAGAGACTCAAAGAAATCTAATATGACAGTCAGACAACTTTCTTTTATAGGTGTCATTTACCCTCCTTGTAAAGCATGGGAACCCAGTGGGCAATTGGATGACAAACCTATGGGCATTATTATAGGAGAATAAAACTACAACAGTTTTTAACATTTACTGAAAACAATAAAATTTGGTTTACGATCTTGAAGAACATTGTATCTATAATGTATGTAATATATAATGGTTTTCAAGTATCTCAAACACACATTTTATTTCATAGACAGGAATAAATAATTGTGGTTTAATGATTTCTTTCCTTTGATTAAGAGACATTTTTATAGTGATCATCATTATTAAATGAGATAAATGTTTGCACATGATACAGTGCACAATCCTTTCATTAAGAAATATTGTTATTTTAAAAATATGTATTGGGTCCTGAGTCATGATGTTTTCTAAATGTTTGATTTTAATGAGTAATTGAATATGTATTTGTTTTCATGAAGTGTACATATTTGGAATATGGCTGTATTTGTCAGCATAAGGATGATTTAAATTTCCTTAAAATACACTGTTAGGATGCAGATGTTCTAGCTGACAGGTGCTTCCAATGCATTAAAAGTAGATGTAACCACAATACTTTTTGAAAATGTAATTCTCTTGCTTCTACTCCTATTAGATTAAGCAAATTTCATTACATTTCTCATATATATATATATATATATATATATATTTGTCCTATAGTTCTATAGTTCTATAATAAGTATATATCACTTATGACTATAAGTTAGAACACTGTGTTTCACTACCCAGAATAGGGAAAATTGAAAGCAGTGTCATATTTTTGTGGAAAATGCTGCATTAGCTATGGAGTGATGAGTTTGTTGGGGCCTCAGGGATGAAACTTTGTTTTAAAGTCACGTTTGGGGAATATCCCAAAGGTGACACCTATCACAAAATAGCTTTACTCCTAAAACCATGTTTTATCTTATTTGTGATATCTTCCTCAAACTTCAAATAACACTCCTAAGTCTAGTTTCTGTGATGTGCTGATAAAATTTATATAAAATTTGTACTTATTTTTCCTCCTTGCAGCATAATTTTCTTAGACTTCATACATTATTTTTTTAGCCAGGAAATATTTATTTTATTTTAAAGATTTTACTTATTTATTTGACAGAGAGAGACAGTGAGAGAGGGAACCCAAGCAGGGGTTGTCGGAGAGGGAGAAACAGGCTTCCTGTTGAGCAGGGAGCCCAGTGCAGGCCTGGATCCCCTATCCTGGGATCATGACCTGAGCCGAAGGTAGACCCTTAAAGACTGAGCCACCCAGATGCCCCGGAAAAATTTATTTTAATATGATTCATTTGAGAGTGGGAATGAAAACAACACTGTTGAGTGCCTACCCAAGCCAGGCACTATGCTAGGGACTTTACATATGAAATATTACTGCTCTCTTATTATTATATCATTGCACAGCAGTTGATGTACTCACAGATTACACAGTGTTTTTTCGTTTCCTTCACTTGTTGATTTTCGATTTTGAAGTTGTATGTAATTGATATCTTCAGGAAAATTATTGGCTCCTTTGTTATTGGTCATTACAAGGTTCCTAACCTCTCATAACAGAAGTGTACGTGGCAGTGGGATCTAAAGAAAAACATTGGTTTAGGTAAGTCAGCAGAGTTTCATAGAAAATGAGGGCCTGAACCTTAAAAATTAACTAAGCTTTGAATAGACAGATGAGGAGGGCACTTTTCAGAAGTGTATGTGGAAAGCTAATGGTTTCTCAAGAACTTGCTGGTTATGTTAGCTGGAATGCATGGTGTCTGTAAGAGTGTGGCTAGTGGGCGAGGCCACAATGTCTGTGCCTCTTCCACACACAAGTGGCCCATGAAGGCCCAGTTAAGAAGATAATGGGTTTGAGCTTTTTCCTATAGGATTTGGAAGTTGGAAGTTGGGTGAGGATTTTTAAACAGAGAAGAACAAAAAGTAAAGCTTAATGAAATTATGGTTTCCTAAGTGGATAGGAAAGCCTGACAATAAGAAATAGATTGAGCAATTTGAAAAATAATATCTGAGGGGCACCTGAGTGGTGCAGTTTCCTGAGTTGACGGACTCATGGTTTTGGCTCAAGTCATGCTCTCAGGGTCATGAGATTGAGCCCGGCCCACCCCCAGATGGGCTCCATATGGAGTCTGCTTGAGTTTCTCTCCCTTACCCTCTGCCCCTCCTGCTTGTGCATGCTCTCCATCTGTAATAAATAAATAATCTTAAAAATAATAATAATAATATATGAGAGGTTAAAGTATTAAAAAAAGGTCTTAACTGGAATGAAAATGCAAAGGAAGTAACATATAAAAGAGAAAGTAATCTATAAAAACATATAGAAAAAGCATTATATGCTCAGATTCTGATGAATGAGACTGAGATTATAGGGAAAACAATTATATATACATTATGGTGTGTTTTTGAGCCTGGATGAAATTAACAGAAATATTCAACCATGGGTAGGTTTTGCATGGAATATGTTATGTGATATTTACATGAATCTCTAGAGTATAGATAGATGGATAGATGGATAGATAGATAGATATATAGACAGACAGGCACACAGACAAATAGGTAGGCAGAGATGTTTTAACTTGCCAAGCAGGAAGAAGAAAGAGAAAGAAAAAGAAAAAAAAATAGGCTGAGTGTTGATTTTGGTTTATCCCTGTTTGAAGAATGGAAGGAAAAAGGAAGGATGAATTAATGCACACATATACACATGAGGGAACTTTAAAAAATTAATAGAGAAATCAGGACAACATAATAACTATGAACCATAAAATCCGGCTTTATGAGGTAAGGATTATGCAACCACATAAAATAATTTAAGGAAAACAAAGAGAAGTAGAATGAAGGAATAAATCAATTTTGGCAATATTTTTCTCATTTATTATGTATTTCTTTCAAATGTATTGCTATGGAGATATAATAGGATAAGATGGGAGAGAGATTTTAGAAATGCCCTTTACTGGTCCATGTAAATATTCTAGAACGCTCTGCTTTTTAATATCAAGGTTATAGACACTTAATGTTTTGTTGCTTACTTTTGGCACCTTAGATGAAACTGAGACAGAACAGAATAGAGCTGGGTGGCTCAGTCAGTTAAGCAACTATCTGCAGCTCAGGTCATGATCTCAGGGTCCTGGACGCCCCGTGTCAGGTTCTGTGTCAGGAGCCCTTCTGGGAGTGTCGGGCTCCCTGCTCAGGAGGGAGTCTGCTTCTCCCTCTCCCTCTGCTTCTCCTCCTGGTCCTGCTCTGTCTCTTGTTCTAACAAATAAATTAAATCTTTAAAAATAAATACCTTTTAAACAAATAAGATTAATAGGTAAAAAGTGTCTAGGATTGTATGTGAAATCCTTCTTCACAGGGGCTCCTGGGTGGCCCAGTCGGTTAAGTGTTCAAATCTTGTTTTTGGCTCAGGTCTGATCAGGATCGAGATTGAGCCCCGTATGGGGCTCAGGGCTCAGCGCACAGAGTGTGCTTGAAATTCTCCCTATCCTTCTGCCCCTCCCTCAGCTAGCTCTGACATGTGCTCTCTCTCTATATATATATAGTAAATAAATAAATCTTTAAAAAAACTACAACAAACCCTTCTTTACAAATAAATCAGAAACACCAACCATCAGATTTCTTTTTTCTCTCCATGGCTATATATAAAACTGTATATCAAGAGATATATTTGTCTAATGGTCCCAGAAATGTTCTTTTTAATCTCTTTGAAATTCTTAAATTTTTCATTAATTATGCATTGAATTAGTACAGTAATTGGGTCTAAAATATGTATTTTCTTGACTACTATTTAACTCATGAAATACTAGAGATGAAAGGTATTGTTAGTTATTTTATCTTTTGCTTGTCTGATTTAAAATTAAATGCACTTGATTTTACTTAACTTTAAAGCAGCATTTATGGCTGATGTTTTATTTTTCTCTATTTACTCTATAATCTATTTACCATACTTAAATTAAAAATTCGCAAGTATCTTGTTTCAATATGTATCATAATTTATGTGTTCATTATATTCCATTGATCTACATTTATAAATACTTCTCTCAGATCTCATCATATATAGCAATCTGCTTTTCATGGAAGTACTGAGAAGGGGACAAATATAATTTTAATTTTCTCTTTATTTTTTCTGTTGGTACTTTATATTGTAGACAACTAAATCTTCACAAAGTCACTTTGCACATAGTTTACATCTTGTTCCTGCATCCTTTATTGCATTGTTTTTTTATTGAAAATGTAAAATCTCTATACTTAAATTACTTCATTAAATACTGAATTGCCCGCCCTGAGGGTTGAGGACTAATCTTATCTTTCACCATGGAAATGCCTTTGAAGACTAAATTTTAGGTACATGAGTTGAATGTAAACCTGAAAAAAACATTTTTTTCTAATTTGTACAAAAGTGAAGTATATGGAACTGCTGCCACACAGAGCAAAAGAAGTAGATAATGAACACATAAACCAATAAAATGATTAGTTTAGGGGATAATAAGTGCTATAAAGGAAAAAAGTTAGATAATACAATGGTGGGAGTAATTATGGGGCAACATGATGTAAGTTGTAAAGAATGGACATTCAACCAAAACTCAAAAGGCTGTGTATTGCATTATTCCACACATATGACACTCTAGATAACAATAAAATATGGGGACACAGATTACTGGTTTCCTGGGATGTGAGATGGAAGTTGTGGTGTACTATGAATGGGCACAGTAAATTTCACCACAGTAAATTGTGGGTGAAGAAACTATTGTCTCTCTTGACTATGGTGATGGACCCATGGCTTGTGCATTTGTCAAAACTCATAGAACTATACACTAAGAAGGAATAATTTTTACTCTAAATAAACTATGGCTAAATGCAAAAATAAAAGGGAAAAAAGGATGCTCTGAGAATATGACATGTGAGGTGAGATCTGAATGATAAATCCCAGGTAGGACTGAGGTAGTGATATGCATGGCTTTTTTGAAGAACCAGAAGGCAAGGTTGTCTTGAGCCTCCTAAGGAAGGCAAGAGTAGGAAGTAGTGGGACCAAGCAGCACCATTAACTTGAGGTTCAAAGTCATGGCTCTCTGGCCAAGGCTTATACTATGCCAGTGTAGAGGGTCATTCTAGGTGAGAGACATCCCTGAACCTAGAGGAAGAAATAGATGGTGGAAGTTAGATCAAGAGAACAGAGAAAACCATTAGTTGAATATAAGCCCTCCTTTAATGTCTCTCCTATCATGGAAATTTTCATTCTATTGTATCCATTCAGAAGAAGATATTGTATTGGTTCTACTTAATAATAATGCTAATAATCTCTGTTTACATGATGAGAATAATCATTCTTACTACATAAATAAATGTGTGTATAGTAATATTGATATATTTGTCAAACTTGGAAGTGAAATCTCTATATTCCAGTTGTACATTTTCTCCATAATTCCTTCATATGTTTTATGCTATATTAAAAGAAAATGCTTAATAATGGAAAAAAGAAATGATGACTACTTTTAGCCTTTTCAGGTTTCCTTTTGGGACCACATTGATTTTGCTTACATTGGTGCTGTATAAATTTTGCCACATTTGCATACTAACTACAGGCACATACCCATGTATAAAATGAACAGAAGCCCCCGCCCATCTCCTGAACATTGTAGTAAATCTACTACCAATATGCCATTTGAGTGACTGACTACAAGCACTTTTTTTTTTTTTAAAGATTTTTATTTATTTATTTGACAGAGATCACAAGTAGGCTGAGAGGCAGGCAGAGAGAGAGGTGGAAGCAGGCTCCCCACTGAGCAGAGAGCCGGATGCGGGGCTCAATCCCAGGACCCTGGGATCACAACCCGAGCCGAAGGCAGAGGCTTTAACCCACTGAGCCACCCAGGCACCCCTACAAGCACTTTTTTGATGATTGTGCATAACTGGTTTTGGAGCCTTATCAGGCAAGTTTCTTTATAGAAAGGTAAAGGTAAGAACGTAATGATGAATATTCTAGACAGCACACAATCTAGACGCATGTGAAAATTGAAGACAGGCAGTCAGGAATAGTGGTGTTTAGTTAGGGTTTTAAAATTAGTGAAAACAGGGCTCACACTTCAGACCTGACATTTATTAGCTCGGTGACTATGAAAATGTTACCTAATCTCCTGATTCTAATTCTTCATTTGTAAAGTGGAAATGATAACAGTACTTATAGGGTTTCCTTTCAAAAGTGAAATCATATGCAACATTTCACACATTGCCTGGAATATGTTCAATGTTAGTTCTTTTTATTTCTCAGAAATAGCACAGGGGGTTAACTCATTAAGTTATTTCTGACACTTTGCACTCTGGCAAATGAGTGGGGGGAAAATGAATGAGCCATGTAAAAATATTTATTTCTTATGTGTATTACTAGAGTAAAGATCAGAGGAATATATGTTTGATAACGTAAGAAAAATTTGTTTTTAATCACTTTCCAAGACAGCATAACGGATGTAAAAGGGACTTTGAAGCCATACAGATCAGGGCTCTAATTCCAGCTTTGACACTTTGAGCTGTGTGATCTCGGGCAAGTTGCTTAATCTTGGAAAGCTCAGTATCCTCTCTGTAATAGGAATAATAAAATTACTTCCCAAACAGAATGGGGTAAGGGTAAAAAGAAAGGATGCTTAGCAGAGTATCTGGTACGTCATCAGGGATCAGCAGAATGTGTTGCTGATACTTCCATTCTGAAGAACATACCATCCGCTCAGCATGGTTAATGAGTGTTTTTTATGAACAGGGAACTGTCAGGAAGTTTGTATAAAATACAAAGAAGTGTAAGGCATTGTCTCCGCATTATAGAATTTGCTACGTTAGTAATGGACTGACTTCCACAGGGGAAGATGCTGAGTCTTAGTCTTCTCTCTTCCATTGTCTGCCACAGGCCCTGAAATATCGTATGTGCTTAAGAACATTCTTAAAATAAGGAACCTAGATGATAAGTACACATAGTTTCTTTTTTGTGGAAATAGAATTTGGGGAAACAGAAATGTAATGGTATCTGCTCTGAGGAAAGAGAAATCTCCCTCTTTGTTGGCTGTTTTTCCCACTCTAAATAATACTGTTTTGGCTGCTTTTATGTATTTTCCACTGTGTTGGTGATTTGGTTTTCATTATTTTTGCATTGGTCTTTGGAAATAGTTCCTACCCCATTACTGAATATTTCCTCTCCCTTGATGAGAATATCTCTCTACCTTAAAAAGCCTCTTTTTTTAGTATATCAGTTTTCAAAGTATAATGGCTGGACTAACAGCATCCACATCACCTGGAACTTGTTAGAATGCATGTTCCTGGGCCCCATACCAGACCTACTGAATGACGAACTTTGGAGAGAGGGCCCAGAATCTGCATTTTAATGAACCCTCCACGTGATTCTGATCCACTCAAATATTTGAGAACGTCTTCTTTATAGCTTCCCCAAACTGTATCTCTTATTTTTCCTTCTGCTGAAATTCTTGGAATAAATTATAGAATCTGAGGTGAGTGAATTTTTGTAGCTGACAATGCTATCCCCGCTATGTTCTGTCCCAGCAGTGGGTTCAGAAAGCCTGAATTAAGTGCACGCCTTATCAGCTCTCTCATCTCTCGATCCATTCTTGGCCTATCCAGGTCGTTGTCTCCAAAAATTATGTGTTTTAAACTCCTTAACAGAGTTAACTCTAGTGTTTGAGGTACAGTTCTGCACCACAAAATAGTGTTCCCACTTCTGAGTGGAAGGTTGGAAAGTTCTAATGCAGCTGGGCTCTATTTTGGGGCTCTGTGGTAGATTTGTAATGTTTATAACAATCAGTGCAAGATACTTAGAGGCCATAGTTTACTTGCATTTGAGGGTCATCAAAGATGAAAATGTCATTCTCACTTCGCTTTAAGAACTTTGAGAGCCAGTAGCTATCACTGAAGATGAAAATGTAAGGCAGCAGAGAAATCCTGAAGTAAATATGTCACTCTCTATTCATAAGAATAGGAAGTCAGTTTTTCTTACCTAAATCTTTGACCTGTAAGTCATTTGAAAACAAATTTTACCAAATCTACACATAGTTCTCACTTAAAGATCTCAAGAGGGTTTTTGTTTGCTTGCTTGTTTTTGTGTATGTGTCACTGTTTAAGCTGTCTTAAAGCTCATCACTGTGAATTATATTATATATCTTTGATATATAAGTGTTTCAACCCAGAACGCTGAAGGAGAATCTCAGCATGTCAATAACTTTGATTGTAGGCAGGTGTAGAATGTAGTTTAAAAAAATAGCTTTTAAAAAAATGGATGTTTTCCGGTTTGTGGGTCATGGTCTACTTATTTTTCAGATCTCCACATCATCACAAGAATTTCTAGGGATCCGTCTTACCCACCACTTTGTGGATAGTGGCAAGCTCTCGTGTAAGAACATAGTTTACCTTTTTTTTTTTTAATTTTATTTATTTATTTGACAGACAGAGATCACAAGTAAGCAGAGAGACAGGCAGAGAGAGGGGGGAAGCAGGCTTCTTGCTGAGCAGAGAGCCCGATGTGGGGCTCGATCCCAGAACCCTGGGATCATGACCTGAGCCAAAGGCAGAGGCTTTAACCCACTGAGCCACCCAGGTGCCCCCATAGTTTACCTTTTTTAAATATGTGTGTTTTACAAAGGGAATTGTATTAATAGGAGCACCTATTGACTTACCTTACTTTTTTTTTTTCCTGCAAATAATGAGTATATCTGCCATTGAAATGAACAGAACACTTACTTACTTGCAATTTTCCTTTCACACGTGTAATGCAACCTTTATTTCTGGCTCACAGGGAGGGTGAGTACGGAAATGAGTTCTGTATGGAAGGCTGAAAGTGATGAGAATGTTCTGTCAAACGGCCTCCCAGAAGGACAAACCTTTTACTGCTGTGTGTGAGTGCTGCATTGTGTGGGATTCTCAGCTGAAGACAACGGAAACAATTTTAGGTATCGTAGGGGGAAAGTACTTCATCAAGGTTTATACCTAGTAAACTGGCAGGACTGTACACATAGGCTTTAAACCGGCCTGCAGATATCATCTCCCCAACCCACGTGGTAGATCAGGGCCACCTCCTCGGTGGTCAGTCAGCCGGGGTCACAGTGGCTGCACCCGGACCCAAGCTACCTCCACTGCAACCCACAGCAGCAAAGGGAGGTTAGACCCTCTTCCCGTCATGCAGTTCGGCCTGGGTGCATGACTTGGGCACGTCCACGGATTGGCATGTTGCAAACCACACGTGGAAAATGTAGTTTTATCTTTCAAACCTGGCAGCATCAGGAGCACACGCAGACACATGTGAGGTGACTGTTGAGGTAGCCAGTCCACATAGGGGCCACAAGCGTGTTCTCTAAAGAACCAGAAAATTCTCCGCTAGTCAATCAGAAGGTTAGCGTTTAGTTTTGCGACAACGTTTTTCATTTTCCTCTCCATTTTCACTTCTGCCCTTTTCTACTCGACATTGACAGGTCCCTTTGCTCTTTGGTTTTCAGTGGGGTTCTGCCTATAGGAACATTAGCAGGAGACTGGAGGAGGGCGCAAGCTATTTGGGGGTATTTTTTCCCTTGCCCCCTCCCTGCAGGGATGCTATAGGATGTTGAGTCTCTTGATGAATGGTGACTTTTGATCACTTCCTCAGATGGCCTGGTCCACACAGCCTTTTCTCTCCAGGTTCTGCAAGGCTAAGGAATGGCAGTAAAAGAATTCCTGGGATGTGCATTTCTCCATGTGGTCGCTATATCCTGTCCATCCCTTTATAAATAGTCCCCTCCTTAAATGCTCCTGAATTGTTGAAATCCAGCCTGGTATTTCCTAGCAGATTTCAGACTCACTGTAAGATAACAACCACAACAACAGCCTTCATCAATCTTCTTGGTTAAGGGATATTAATAATTACTAACTATTTAGATAAATTAAAGCACAAGCCTCCAGATAAAAGATTGTGCAAATATGGCTTAGGTATAAATATAGATTCTCTAAAGAAATAGTAATTCCAATGCCTAATCCTAAATTATATCCATTTGGAAATCATCAAAACTGTGCAATCAGCTTTAAGCTTAATATGTTAGGAAAGTAGAAAATACATGAGTCCCAAGTGTTTCCTTTACTTATCTTCTTTATAATTTTTTATAACAGAAACACTAGTTATATTTTAGTTAAAAGTTATATTAAAATTTTTTATTATTTCTAAAACTTATGCCCTGTAGTAACTGGAAAGTTAAAAAAAAAAAGTAAATCTAGTCTGTGTTTCTAAGAGACATGGAATGTATTTGACAAATTAATAATTTAAGTTAGGAGCCAAATTTTAATAATTATTCAACCAGTCTGCTCTCTTTTTTGTAAAGGGAAAAAAGTATTAGTCAAACCAAGTATAAAGACATTAATGTTAAAACTAAATGATTGACTCTTTTGTTGTATTTCAGCTAATTTTTGCATACCAGGTAGAAGGGAAAGTAAAGTTTGAATTTCAAGTCCTCATTCTCTTTTTAATGGCACAAAATAATCATAAATATAAACTCTTAAAAATGCATATATGAGTTATCAAAAAACTTTAAAAATATCCATCATTTATGAAGTATAACCTTACAATTAAGAGTATTCTTAGGTATTACATATTTGTCATAAGTTAATTACTACATTATACCTGAAAATATATTACTTATATCTTCTAAGATAACATTAGCAGCTATGATAATCAGAAGTTTATGAAGAGTTTCAGAGCAAGACGTAAAATACCTTTAAGACATTTTCTAGAAAGACATTCTCTCCTAATCTAGAGATTTTTATTGTTTCTTGTCAATATTACAGGTTGAGGAGTGGTACCAGATTTCGTTGACCTTCACGGAGTAGTCAGGTACTAAGGACTTCTGAGCCAGATTTATTTAAATATGTAGCTGACACTTGAATAATGCAGGAGTTAGGAGTACTGACCCTCCCTGCATAGTTGAAAATCCATGTATAACTTTTGACTTCCCCAAACTTTAACTACTAATAGCCTACTGTTGACCGGAAGCCTTAGCAGTAACATAAACAGTTGATTAACACATATTTTGAATGTTATATATACTACTACTGTATTCTTACAACAAATCTAGAGAAAAGAAAATGCTATTAAGAAAGTCATAAGGAGGGGCACCTGGGTGGCTCAGTGGGTTGGGTCTCTGCCTTCGGCTCAGGTCATGATCTCAGGGTCCTGGGATCGAGCCCTGCATTGAGCCCCACATCGAGCCCCGCTTCGGGCTCTCTGCTTGGTGGGAGGCCAGCTTCCTCCTCTCTCTCTGCCTGCCTGTGTGCCTACTGGTGATCTCTGTCTGTCAAAAAACTAAAAAAAAAAAAAAAAAAAGAAAGTCATAAGGAAGAAAAGACACATTTATAGTACTTCACTGTATTTATAAAAAAAAAATCTGTGTATAAGTGGATTTGTTTAGTTCAACCCATGTTGTTCAAGGGTCAGCTGTATATTGTTAAACTGAAGCATACAAATGAATTTATTTTTATAAATGGTTGAACATTTACTCCAGGCAAGCCATAATATTCTAGCAGTCATATCCAGCTAACCTTTTGGTTAGACTCAGGCTATGAAATCCTCCAATAAGCTTCTGAGCAGGACCAATTAAAATCTTAGAGCTAGGGGGATATAGCCCAAAGGTCATTTTTTTTTATATATTATAGGTCATTTTCTATAGGCTCCTTCACCCTATTCTTGTGGGGGCAGGAATGCTTCTCTGACACTTCTATCCAGTCTAAACCAGAAAGATCAGCCAGTTCACCATTTTATGAGAAAAAAATCTTGTGCTTATTTACCAAGCCTGTGACTCTGACTGAAGATAATACTGGGTGAATTACTTACAGGAGCTGGCTCTGGCGGTCAGCCTTTGGAGTAAAATTCTTTAGTTATTAACTCACCAATCTTTTAGAATACTTAATTATTAAATAACTAATCATAGATTCTTGTATTTCTGATTAGGGCATTTCAGACTGTATTAACACTAATCTGACGGTGTGTGTGTGTGTGTGTGTGTGTGTGTGTATGTGTGTGTGCACATATACATGTGTATATTTAGAGATAATATAACAAAAATTTTAACTTTTTAAACTGATTCTGTTCCTCTGATAGTATTACTCCCTCATCTATTCTTAGCCACCCATATGTGGAGCAAATGGAACCATAAAATTGTACCCATTTGCCTTGTGTAGAAAAATTTCCTCTCCGCAATTAAGTTATAATGCCAGGGATGCCTGGGTGGCTCAGTGGGTTAAGCGTCTGCCTTCTGCTCAGGTCATGATCCTGGGGGTTCTGGGATCAAGTCCCACATCTGGCTCCTTGCTCAGTGAGGAGCCTGCTTCTCCCTCTGCATGCTGTTTCCCCTACTTGTACATGCTCTCTCTTTCTCTTTGACAAATAAATAAAATCTTTTAAAAATAATAAAAATTAAAAACTTAATTTTTAAAAAAAAGTTTTAATTCCAATTGAGTTCCATCTCTGAAATTGAACTTTTGGGTCTCTTCCTCATGCAAACCATGAATTTCATAGGTAGGGAACTAATGTGTACTTAGCATTCTGCCTGATAACCTTATAGACCCTCTGTAATAAATATTTGTGAGTGAATGAATGAGTTTTTCAGAGATCTTTGTACAATTTCACTGTTCTGTCCACAGTCAGGTTTGTATTCTATATCTTTATAGCTTCAACTTTTATCTAACCAAAATAATTTTTAAACAATAAAATCATTTAAATTGCTTTGGTTATGTTAAGAATGATATAATAGCTATGAAGGAAATATAAATATTGTAGAGTTGTAAAGAACTCTTTCTATAAGAAAACAAAAAGAACAGTTTCTTTGTGTAAAATCACAAAACTTACAAGTCATTTATATTATCAGAAGATAGATACATTATAAAAAGAAATGTAGTGTTTTTTGAGATTCTATTTCTTAATAGATATAGATATAAAAATAAGAAATAACTTTGATTCAGCCTTGAAAATTATTTGTGAACCCAGAAGCCACATATTTCCACTAGCACTAAAAGAGAAATCCTTGAGAGAAATTTCCAGCAAAGAAACTATTGACATAAGAGCTTTGGATTAGTCCTTAGTCTTTCTTTATTTAGATAAAGAAGCAATCTTGGCACACCATTTACTGTGTGATTTCAATAGAGTCCTATTTTTTTTTATGCCATCAAAACTTTAATTTTTTAAGTCTGTTTACCGGGAAGGGCAAAGGGCTCTTTTGCAAGACTTGGACGTATGTTTTAATAGTTCCAAGGACTGATGGCTTATAACCTTGAGACCAGGAAAGTGTTTATATTTGTTAAAATGTATTGTAGAAAACTGCTTTTATTCACTTAATATTGAAAACTAAATTTTCAGCGTTTTAACATATTGTGACAATTAATCTTTGACCATGACCCCAGTGTTCTGGCTATGATTTAGTAAATCTGATGAAAAGATTCTGTTTTCTCCAGAATTAGAACATGTATAATGATACTCTCTTGCAAAGCTTAGGTTGCAGGTAAGATATATAAATATCTAACAGATGAACTTTAAAACATAGTATAAAAATCTTATTTACATAAATTATACTACCCATTGTAAATTAGCATACATTGTCTTTTATTTTTTTATCAGAGTAATGCATATGTATGATTTAAAAAAACAAATTGTTTTAAAAGATTTACAACGAAACACACCATTGCCACTCATTCCTACCCGTGATTCCTACTCTCTCGAGGCAATCTCCTGCAATTCTGCTATTTTTGTAATGAATGCATCCATATTTATAAACAACAGACTATTTGCATTTTCTTGATTTTTTTTAAAGTTTAAAATATTTTATACTGGCTTTTATTTATTCCACCTCTCTGTAAAATACGTAAATACAATTATATCAAACTTTTATGATATATGAATTTGACAGTATTTTTTTTTTTTTACATCTGAGCCCCATAATGTAGGAAATGATGATACTTTTATTAAAACTCTCTTATTTTTCTTGGAATTAGTATTTATCTCATGTTTTAATTTCTTAGTTTTCTATTAGCTCCTATTTTTAATTTATTCCTTAACTTTACACCAAAGTTTTAGATGTTCTTTCAGTATGATCAACCTTATAAAATGAGTCATTAGTGCATATGCATATATACATTTTTTTAAATTTAATTTTTTCTTTTTTCCCCTCATGCCTTCCCCTTGAAGAACGAAGGTCATTGCTTTCTCTTTTTCACCCAGCCCTACTCTCAGCCCCCTGCCATGGGGGAGTTGACCTCTTCACCCCAGCCCCTCCACCCAGGAATCTTTTCCTGACATGTGTCACCTGCAGGCACAGACTTGGTCTGGGCTGGGCATGGAGTGTCCCAAGAAGGCAAGGGCGCAGCTGGATCCTGCCCAATGTTGGGGGAGTAAGTTCAGGTCCCCATGGAAGGCAGGAGGATGGCTGGGAGGCACTGAACTTCAGGGTGTCTCACAGAAGGTGGACTCAGGCCACCAGCCACAGGTGCGCCTGCTTTTCCCGGGGGGAAACCTGATCTCGTGAGATCTCGGGGAGCTCTGCGGGAGCCGGAAGCGCAGGGAGCTGAGTCCCCGGATGCCCTTGTTCCAGAGTCTTCTGTAAGGAGCTCCTGTGGGGCAAGCCCCAGGCCTCGTGGTCGCCTCGCTCCCCATACTCAGAGTCACCGTGCGGCCGCACTGCGCCCAGGCCCAGCCAGATATTTTATATACATATATATAAGTTTATACGTTTGAATTTTGCCCTGAGCAATCCTTCTCGGAGCCCTCCATCCTCCCGCACTTGTCTGGATTTGTTACCGCCTCGGCTGGTGGTCCCTAGAGTTCTCCTGTCCTTGGTCCCGATTTCACCACTTCTTCTAATTCTTTTCATTTTTTTTTAAATTTAACATATAATGTATTATTAGCCCCAGGACTACAGGTCTGTGAATCATCAGCCTTACACAATTCACAGCACTCACCATAGCACATACCTTCCCCAGTGTCTATCACCCACTGCCCTCTGCCTACCCACCCCACTCCACCCCAGCAGCCCTCAGTTCCTTTCCTGCGATGAAGAGGGGAGTATTCACTTTTGTGGAGTTGTCAGAGCCGGAGCTGGACTCCGTGTTTCCAAAATTTTATGGCAAACATCCTTATAATTCTTCTTGGTTCTCCAGACCCAATATAGTGACTCATTCACTCATTCAACAAATATTTATTGGGCTTACGATATACCAGGCCAGGTGTTAGGCATTGGTGGTCTCCCAAGTATGAAAATTCTGACGAATTTCTGGAGATGAATTTGTGAATTCATCATTGTCCTACCTAAGGTTGGGTACAGAAGGTGCATCCATGCAGACTAGGCTTTACTGTAGGATATTGAAGAAACAAAAAAAATATAATTTTGAAATGTGTCCAGGGGATCGAATTTTTAGCATTAACAATACAGGAAACAATAGAAAACTTAGCAAATGCTAGACATTGACCAAAGAAGAAACACATCATCCGTTATAAACCCACCCCTAAAGGAGTAAGATTACTCCCCACCCCCCCCACCCCCCATATAGAAGAGCATCAGCAGGCATAAGCAAGGATCAGGCTATAATTTTGCTCCTCACTTTTATAGGATAGCTTAGAAATTCACAATAGGACTTCATTTTGAATTCTTCTGTGTGGCTCATTTTCCACTTGGGGAATCCATTCCTTCTCCATTTGTTCACAACACTAAGGAGCAAGTAGAGAATTCAGTATAGCAAATGTGTCTGCAGCAAGTCAAAACTGCTGCTCATCCATTGGAGAGCAACACATAAATAACAAAGAAGATGTGAGAAAGTTTGCTTTTTTTCTCTTCTTTGAAATATTTCTTCCAGTGAAAGAAATAATTTGAAACGATTGTCTATTCAGCATCACTGTAATAGCTGTGGGAATGTGATTGTCATTTACCTCCCAGTTCAGTGTCCCCATGAGAAAGAGAATCTTTTTTGGATTTTTTGGTACTCTCTTTCTTGATGATACTCAATTCTTAACCCATCAGTTTTTTTAATGTGCCTATAATAAAAGGATCTGGGTACCGCAAATGCATCTTGATTTTATAGTTATGGAAACCAGATACAGTAGGAAAAGCACTTCCTTTAGTGCCAGAACTTGGTGATTTTAGTTCCTGCAGGAAAACTAAGTCAACTCAAGGAAAATGGAAGCCTAAGGGAAACCAAATTGCATTGAAGATTATATTTTTCAATACCTAGAACTTTTTCCTTAACTGATCATAAATGAGATTTTTTTTTTTTTTCAGTTTCAGACATTTTGCTTTCAGCTCTTTTGAATTCATATGGGTATTGTTGGCTTATCAGATTATCCAGAAATGATGGTTGCAGCAGACTTTGGAATGTTGCCAAACTCATTTCAAGATCTGGTTATTTTATAGGAAAGCTAGTGTTACAGCATTATTACCAATTTGTAAATTCAGAAAAGAGTAACAGAGCTCCCCATTGCCATACAGAATTTTCTGCCTATACTCTCATATTTAAAAAATCTGACCTTCTATTAATGCTATGAAAAAAGTACCAGGCATCATATTTTGTACTCCATCTTCCTTTTAAAAAAAATATAGAATGGAGGGATCTTAGTGTGTGTGTGTGTGTGTTTGTGTGTGTGTGTGTGTGTGAGAGAGAGAGAGAGAGAGAGAGAGATGCTATTATAAATGTAATGACAAGAAGTCATTCCCATATTACCTTGTTGCCCAAACTATGGGCTGAAATTGAGTTTAAGCTCCACAGAGATTGTAGAAGTTTCTTTCCTTTGGCTTTTCACATTCTATTTCCCTGGAACCTAGCTAGTAATAGTGGGCACATCATTTTTTTGTTTGTTATTTTCTTAGGCTAGTTGACTTAGTAACATCATTCTTGTGTCGTTAAGGCAGAGAACAAATGTCTAAGGTTGTGATTCTTCTGTAACTTACCTCTCCTCCAAGGTCTACAGACTTAAAATGTTCATTTCAGATAAAAGGACTTACCTGGGCTTGGCGTTTTTCTCTTGATTTTGGAATGGCAGTTCATCTTAGTATCCTATTTTTTTTGGGGGGTGGGTCTAAAGCTAAATGTGATATTTAAGAAATACACATATTTAGTTGTCATATGTCAGTGACATGTTGATAGCTTCCTCAGCTGTGGTGTCAGTAGTTGGCCTCATTTAAAATTAGGTAAAATAATTTATAAATGAATATTTCTCTTCTATTTAAAATCTTTAATTTTCTCTTCTGTTTAAAGTTCTCAAATGATATTTCAAATGATTTTTAATGGTGCATGGCAGTTGACAAAAAAATTATAAAGAGAGGAAAAACATATATTCACGATTCTTTTCTCCTGGTTAACTCATTTTCAGTAACTTTTTCTTCAAGATTAGTCAAGAATTTAAGTCTCTTCCATTAAATTGTATTCTGTATACAATTGATGTGATTTGAAAATGGCTATCAATATGAGAGATTTGAAATTAAACTTTTTTTTTTGCTATTTCTCTCTCATGCACACACACATACTCTCTCTCTAATAAAAAGAAATCTTAAAAAAAAAAAAAAAGTAAATCAACTAGCAGCACCCCAAATAGAGCTTTGTGGCACAAAATTAGAAAATCTAGCCTTGTCGATAGTAATTTTTACATCTTATTTTTACAAGTTTTTTTTTTACAAATTTCCTTGGCTACATTCACAAGTGCGCTTAGGACAATGTATTCACCAAATTGTTGTGGTGTCTGTGTCAAAAGTAACTGATCTATCATGGGAATTCTCTGTGAAAAGACGGTAATTGGACTAAATGAAATGATGCGACCTTGAGGTAGCAGTTTATAGAGTGGGAGTGCATGTTGGTTATCTTCAAGAGGCCAGCATAGCTGGGAACAGCCACAGTGGTGTACTGGCATTTTAGAAGATGACATTGAAGCGGTGGGGGGTGGGTTGCAGGACTTGAGATCACATAGGGTTTCATGACCATGGTGAACATTTTGTATTTTAATGTGTGCATAAGGAAAAGTCACTGAAGATTTATTTTATCCTGTTACTTATTTATTTACTGATGAGGGGTGATGTGATCAGACTTTTAATTAAAGAGTTTACTGTGGGAACCATCTGAAGATACCATGTAGGATAGCAGGGGCGGCAGCGTAGAGAGGTTTTTGTAGTCTGGTAGAAGATGATGGTTTTGCACTAAGGTGGTGTAGTGCAGTGGTAAGAAGTGGTCGTTTTCTGATTCAACAGTAAGGGCCAAGGTCATAAACACAAGTACTAAGTTTTACAAATAAATTTGATTTTAAAAACTAGATTTTCTATAAGAAAATGACTGAAAACAACTAAAAATGGAGGAAGAAAGAACCAAAAGAACTTGAAAATGGAAATAAAGAAGGGTTCAGACAAAATTTGGATTTAATTTATAAAGCCTTGTTAAGGATCAATAAATAACAAGATTTGAAGATTGAAATGTACGACAAAGCTAAATTGCCATTCACTTTTATGTGCCAAAATAGTTGTTGAAATACAAAGAGAATATACATCTCTTGGTGCATACTGCTTTTTTACCATCCCAGTAAAACAGGCCAGCCATTCAGCCAAAAATGTAGGAGCCTCCATCTCTCTTTCCTCTCTACTTCCTCCTTAAGGCTTGTTAGTTCAGCCATCAAAGTGAATCTTAAATGCTTCCACTTGATTCTGTCTCCTCCACTAATAATTTCATTCTAGCCAACATCATCTTTCATCTGGACTTCTACAGTTCCTCCATACTGGTCTGTCTGTCTTGCATCCATTTTTGAACACCCATAATACATTATCTTCACAATAGCTGGAGTAGTCTTTTGAAAGCATTAATCATACCATGTCAAATCTCCTACTTCAGAACTCTGTGACTTCCCACTTCTTTTAGAATAAAATCCATAAATCTGCAGAGATTTTTCTACATGATCTAGAATCTCCCCATATTTTTAATCATAGCTTTTGGCAGTCTCCCCCATGGGAGTAGAGCGGGGGAAAGTGTTTTTAAAAAAGCATTGATCCATAAGAATAAAGAGAATATCCAAGGGAATAATAGCAGTTAAGGGAGTTCAACAAAGTTTGATAGACTTTGTATTTGTATTGCATTTGTATTTTATTTTCATTATATCTGTTTGTATAACTGACTTAAATGAGCAGAGAAAGGTTCAGTCACAAAAGCTGTAGGGATAGACATCAGTAACCTTTCCCCCTGCCACCTCAGGAATTTAGGATTTGGAAGCATAGATATAATAGGAAAGAAGGGTAGAGGCTGAGTAATAGAGTGCTGATTGTAAGTCTGTTCATGGGATATGAATATTTGTGTCTCAAATATATGTATATCATGACACACAGCAAGGAATATTACTTTGGATATTCAGAATCTCAGATTTAATAAAAAGAATAAATGTAGTCTCAAAGTAAAAATTGTGCTGGACAAAGTTAAACAGGCAAGGAGGACATTATCCAAAGCTGTTGTCATAGAGAAGAGAGGCCAGAACTCAGTCTTAACTATACTCCACAGAAACAAAAGCCTGGAGAGTTTTTAAGAGCTGGCCTTGTGCGATACAGGCCACCAGTGCTTGCTAATTGGCTTGATCCAAAGGAAAAGTAAACTTTCTCCTATCTTTATCACAGACAGTAGTTATATCTTGGAGCAAGGATCCCATCAAAGTTAGTCTTCTTCCTTCCCACACAAACTGGGAGATAGGGGCGCTAGCTCCCTTGATGTTTACTTTTCAAAGGCCTCCCAGGTTCTTGAAAAAGACATTTTTGGCTTGTATAAATGGCAAAGGCTTTTTTAAATTATTGTTTTTATTAACATATAATGTATTATTTTCCCCAGGGGTACTGGTCTGTGAATCATCAGGCTTACACATTTCACAGCACTCACCCTAGCACACACCCTTCCCAAGGTCTATAATGCAACCACCCTCTCCCTACCCGCCTCCCTCCAGCAACCCTCAGTTTGTTTTGTGAGATTAAGAGTCTTTTATGGTTTGTCTCCCTCCTGATCTCATCTTGTTTCATTTTTTCCTTCCCTATCCACCAAATCCCCTACTCTGCCTCTCAGATTCCTCATATCAGGGAGGTCTTACGATAATTGTCTTTCTCTGATTGAGTTATTTCACTCAGCATAATACCCTCTAGTTCCATCTACATCTTGCAGATGGCAAGATTTCATTTTTTGATGGCTGCGTAGTATTCTGTTGTATATATATACCATTTCTTCTTTATCCATTCATCTCTTGATGGACATCTAGGTTCTTTCCATAGTTTGGCTATTGTGGACATTGCTGCTCTAAACATTTGGGTGCCCATGCCCCTTCAGACCACTACGTTTGTATCTTTAGGGTAAATACCCAGTAGTGCAATTGCTGGGTCATAGGGTAGCTCTATTTTCAACTTTTTGAGGAACCTCCGTGCTGTTTTCCAGAGTGGCTGCACCAGCTTGCATTCCCACCAACAGTGTAGGAGAGTTCCCCTTTCTCCACATCCTCACCAACATCTGTCATTTCCTGACTTGTTAATTTTAGCTGTTCTGACCCGTGTGAGGTGGTATCTCATGGTGGTTTTGATTTGTATTTCCCTGATGGATGGCAAAGGCTTTTAAAAGATTTCATCTCTAAGGGGCAGAGAAAGAATTTACAATGGCAGGTTTTCTCAAATAAAATGCTCTATGAAAAGGGAGATGAGGGACCAAGAATCAAGAAGAAACCCCTCTAGAGTTTAATCAAGTTGAGGGGAACATTATGGCTGTCTTGGTCAGTAAGAATCATTATGGCATCACTGTTTCAAAAGCAACTCTGTACTTTTTAATCCCCTTCATCTATAAACTTCCAATTATAAAATAATTTCATGGAGATGAAAAGTACAGCAAGGGAATATAGTCAAAAATATTGTAATAACATTGTATAGTGACAGATGGTGATTACACTTATTGTCGTGAGCACAGAGTAACGTAAAGAACTGTCAAATCACTATATGGTACACTTGGAACTAACATAGCATTATATGTCACCCATACTTCAGTTAAGGAAAAAAAAGCAGCGCTGTATGCTAGAATGCAAAAGAGCAATACTTTCAAGATTCTATAAGGGGAGAGTACCACATAGAATTCTCTAGATAGCCACGCTGTCAGTCAAATACTGGGGGTAGACGAAAGTAGGTTTACATGTGCAGTGACTCAAGGGCAATGACAAAACCTTTGCCCATTTCCCTTTTTCTTCTAGCCGAAAAATAGGTTGTGTGAAGGCTCTCATCATATTCAAATAAAAGACTTTTTGTGGCCCCACAAAATAATAAATGAGAGTGAAGGAGATGAGGAGGAGGAAGAGAGAGAGAGACAAAGAAAGAGAAAGAGAAAGAAGGGACTACCAGGAGAATGCAGTTGAAGGACAGAAAATAGTTCAAAAAAGTCTGAAGAGAATGTTTAGAAATGTATCAGGTAATATAAAAACATAAGTGACTTATACAAATTAATAATAAAAAGACCAATACTCCAGAGGATAAAAAGGCAAAAAAGTGTGCATGGAAAATTTACCAAAAATACACAGAAGTAGCCAATTAAAAAAATTTGTGTGTTCATCCCATCACTATGAGAATTGTACTAATTTGGGGTGCCTGGGTAGTTCAGTCATTAATCATCTGCCTTCGGCTCAGGTCATGATCCCAGGACCCTGGAATTGAGCCCAGGATCGGGCTCCCTGCTCAGCGGGAAGCCTGCTTCTCCCTCTCCCATTCCCCCTGCTTGTGTTCCCTCTCTCGCTGTCTCTTTCTGTAAAATACATAAATAAGAAAATCCTTAAAAAATTGTACTAATTTAATTAACTACTAATGTTAATTGGAGCTATTTCCTCAAAGCAGTTTGGCAACATCTAAGGACATTAAAATGGGCTTACACTTTGACCCATTTGTTCTAATTATCCTTAAGAAAGATTGGGAGAAGCTCTAAAAGGGCATTAAAATATTTTCATTGCAGCATAGTTTGTAATAATTCTAGAAAATAGAAACAAAGTGTCCATTATTATAGATTTTTATTAAAACTATACAATAAAAAAGAATGTGGTTTTAAACATGATAGTAAATGAAAAGGTATCTATAACAGAAATAATGTTAAGTGACAAAAGTAAAATACCAAACAATAGTAATATACTTACATTTGCAAGGATACACATTATTAATGTAGATATACATGTATATAAAGAAATCTTAAAGTTATACACAATAACTTTTTTTGCTAGTTAATGTCTTTTTAAAAATTTATTTACATTCAATTAACACAATAACTTAATGGTAGTTGTCTCAGATGGTAAGATATAAATGATTTGTTCTTCTGCTTTTTTGTTGGCATTCTTTTTATATTTTTCTCCTGTAAATACCTGCTACCTCTAAATAAGAAAAAAAGTACAAGTCATAATAGTCATAGTAGCATCTCGTGTGGTGTCACTGACATTTGAAAAATGCCTCCTGGTTTTATTTTACTTTGGGAACATTTGCAATGGGCATCAGAATTCCATTTGTAAATGTGTCTTGTTTGTATTTGTTATCATTTGTACTCTTCTTTACAAAACATCTGAATCCCTGCTTAGTTGGAGAACTCTCTGAGAGCAGAACACTATCATATTTTAAGTTAAAATGTAACCCTATGTGACTTATGCATCACTAAATAAGAATGACTGGTGTTTCATCCTTGATTTTCATAAGGTGTTTTTTGGACTCAGCCCAGAGATGTCTCTATGTTTCCACCAGGACAAATTAGTTGGATTTCTGAGGTTTAAGTATTTATAGTTTATCAAATCTTAAATTGGGTTCTTAACAAAAATAGAAAATAGGGAAAAAGAAAAAGCTAGTTTGGGAGATTGGGAAATAGCCCTGATTGAAAAATCTTATTCTTTGTCCACGCTTGGTGAATCACTTAGTTCACTCATCCTGTCCCTCTTCATTATGAATTAAGAACCTATCTTTAGTGCAGACACTGGAATCAGACTCATGCTGATCAGTTCTAGTCTCTGTTGACTTCTGCAATTAATTGCAATCAACTTGACACTATTAACAATGGCGTTGCTGCTCCTAGAATCCACGTTGGAAGTGTAGGGACATTTATAGATCATTTTATTTAATCCCTCGTTTTACATTTTACATTTCCACAGATACAGAAAAGATATAAGAATCTTCCTCTTTCTATATTTGAACAATCCCCACGCTGAAGCTACATCGCCCTTGTGCCAAAGTGTCCCCCTGCCTAGAGGACCATCAGTCTCCTTTATCCAAGTTAGGGCGTAGAAAGTTGGATTCAAAAGGAGACACTGGGAGGGTTTTTCTACAAGTAAAACTGAAAAGATACTGTTCGTATTGTTCTCTCTTTCTTTCTTTTAACTTAAAAATACCCTTTTTACTACCATTGGAATCAGAAGAACATCTGACCCCTCAGGCTGAATCCACCAGACTGAAGGACTAAAGACTTTTACTATTTCTTCTTCTTTCTCTATTGTCTTTAAAAGCACAGAAATAACGACTCATCATCTTCTATGATTATTTATCTGAATTTTTTTTTTTAGAGTTTATTTATTTGATAGAGATTACAAGTAGGCATAGAGGCAGGCAGAGAGGGAGAGGGAAGCAGGCTCCCCGCTGAGCAGAGAGCCCGATGCGGGGCCCAGGACCCTGGGATCATGACCTGAGCCAAAGGCAGAGGCTTTAACCCACTGAGCCACCCAGGCGCCCCTGAATGTGTTTTTATGAGCGCATTTAATAAAGTCATCCTTAGGTCCTTGTATTTATAGGATTAATAGCAACATGTTATATAAAGTGTGTTAAAAATCTTCATTTTAAATAAAGCATTCAAAATCTAAAGATTAATTATTGAGTGTTAATAATCATTTCCAGATTTGGGGGAACCTTAATAATTTGGGGAGCTTTCCATTAGGAAAAAAACAATTCAAAATTGCTAACACATAATGAAGTTTAAAAATGAGTACTAATTTAGAAAAGAAATTACTCAAATTGATAATTTAAAAAGAGGAGATAAATATAAATGTTCACAAAATTTACTAATACCATCTTTGTAAATAACTGTGTTCCTGTAATCCTCTTTCATTATTCCTTATGACAATGACTTCTAATAAAATTTTCTATGTAGGAAAAAGAAAGATAATTTGGCCGTTCCCCTAGAATGGTGGTTAATTTTTAAAAAATTTTTTTTCTCTAGTTTTTCAGCTTGTTATTAGTAGTGTCATAGAAATTTGTAAATTTTTAGGATGGTTGTCTACTTCATGAACACACTGGTCAAGTCCCCTTTGTATATATGATTTCAGAACATTTGAAGTTTTAGGATATAGTGATTAATCCTAAATACACTTTAAATTTACAGCATTTTTTGTTGTCTTATACTAGCATAGTATGAAATTAGTATCTTTGCTGATACTAATATATTTTGTCAAATGAGGAAAAGATACATTTCAATGAAGATATTCATTCTTTGGATAATAAAATCCTAGAGCCTCTTCTACTTGCTGTTCATCTCTTTATTTTAATGAAGTATTTCTTCTAGTATGATCTAGAATAGAAGCCAGGTTGGTCAGGCCCATTTCTTTGCTTATTGCCTGCGGATGCCGTTCCCTACCACTACTGAGTTGAAGAGTTGTGGCAGAGACAGGATGGTATGCAAAGTCTAAAATACTTACTGTTTGACCCTTTACAGAAAAGAAGCATATCTGTCCCTGGTATAAGAGAATTTTTGTTGTGATTTGTTTCTCAGTATCAGAATGATTTCTACTTTTTTAAAGACAATTATTTATTTGTGAGAGAGAGAGAGAGAGAGCGCGCACAAGTACAAGCAGGGGGGGCAGCAGGCAGAGGGAGAAGCAGGTTCCCCGCTAAGCAAGGAGCTGGATGATGGGGACTCAGTCCCAGGCCCCTGGGATCATGACCTGAGCTGAAGGCAGACGCTTAACCGACTGAGCCACTCGGGCGTCCCTGGAATAATATCTGTTAATTTCATTGCTAGTCTTGACCTTTGTTTCTTGCTCCATTAATTTTGCATCTGAGTTTTCTCTCATTGTTCTTATAAATTAAGTCTGACTAAAGAATATAATCTTTAAATAGGGCCCAATCAGGAGTTTGAATTTCTCAGTTTTTTAAATTGTAAGATTCTAAAATGTATTTCAGATTGTAGTTACGTGGCATTAAGTGCTTAATAAAATATTCCATTTCTTCAATAAAACAATGTTTTTTTGAATTTATAATTACATATATTATAATTTATAATTGCATATGTTACATTATCAAGTATTAGAGAACTCCTTTTTGACTAAGTATTGAATCGAGTACTTTGTAATTTTATACATTTGGTTATTGAATCAATCTACAGACTACCTTCTGTCTTGGTACACTACAATACTTTTTTTTTTTTTTTTTTAACAACACTCATGCTAGTGGTGCTAGGTTTCAAAGGACTTGTTCCTCTGATCACAACCTCTGCTTCTGTAATTCATGTCATACTGCTGTGTATATTGTCAGAGTAGATAGAAGGAACAGTTCTAGTGCTACCAAGCATGAGGGGAAGTGAGATGGAGAGAAAGCAGAAATAAGATGATGGTTATAGCCATTCGTGCTTAAAATACATCCTCTTGCAATTTACAAAAATACCTAATATGAAAATACATTGGAAGAGCTTCTTATAGGGTCTTTTTTTTTTTTTTAAAGATTTTATTTATTTGACAGAGAGAGAGAGAGATCACAAGTAGGCAGAGAGGCAGGCAGAGAGAGAGGGGGAAGCAAGCTCCCTGCTGAGCAGAGAGCCCGATGTGGGGCTCGATCCCAGGACTCTGAGATCATGACCCGAGTTGAAGGCAGAGGCTTTAACCCACTGAGCCACCCAGGCGCCCCTTCTTATAGGGTCTTTAACAGGCTGTGAGAGTAAGGGTCTTAAGCTTCATTTTTATCTTTGTATCCATTTATACTTACCAGCACATAGGATTATAAAACAATTTTAAAGGCCAATCAAAGAGTATAAAGTCTGGATCAAGTATTTTTATCATGACATTAAGACAGAATAAATGAAATTGTCGTGGTATATGCAGACTTTCACCTCAGAGCATCTCCTCTTCATAGAAATAAGCCGCCAGATCACATTCCTATTCCCTTATCATCACTCAGCTATTTTGATGCCTGGGAATATGTTTTACTGGTCCTTGGATTTTGCCTCAACCTCCCCTCTGATTTCTCTGCTTTACTTGCTGAACCGATATGGTCCAGAACTTTTCATTCTCATGTCATCTCTCTCTCTCTCTCACCAGTTCCCATGTCTATAACCATACTTTCAAAGCTTAACATCTCAGATATATTCTCTAAGGTTCTGATAGAAATGAGGCTGGAAAGCTGGTGTGACAATATATGGCCCAATCATGTTTCCTCCTGCATCTTTGCTGCTTTTCAAACAGAATAGCAATGGAATGCACAGCCTCATTGCCACATTCCCTCTGTTGTCAGTGGATCCAGGTAGAATGGTCATCAGGAGAGCTTTCTCGAGTGGTCACCCTGTCAAAATTTTTCCTAAGATGGCAGTAGTGTGTTACCTGTTCTTCAACAGAAAGGATGTGTCGTGGTTTAAACCAGTGGAACTGAGAACAAAGTGGGGCTGCAGGGGACACATCAAGGAACCTTTAGGTACTCATGGCCACCTGAAGGGCAGTTTTGATGGGAAACTAAAATCTCAGGACATGGTACTGATGAACCTTTATAAATGAGTTCTCCCCAAATGGACGTCCAGTCCATTTTACCAGAACTAGTGCCATGGGTGAAAAGTGAGATTTCTTCAGTGGTTCCTGAAGTGGTCATGGAGTAATGGATTCACTGGGATTCTGTCTCATTGCTACAAGTTAACACTCAAGAAATGGGAGCCTACAGGTTGTGATCAGGCCAAGTTTGCATTTTCTACTTTAGCTTAGAGGCCTGCTGTCTTTTTTGCAAAAGGCTTTACTTGGCTTTGACAAGGTGTCTTAGTAAAACCATGGATGTTTTTGTCTTGCTACTTAGTTAAAATGAAAAGACCAAAAACAAAACAAAACAAAACAAAACAAAACAAAAAAAAAACCACCAAAAACAACCCCCCCAAAACCCCACAAAACTATTAAATCTTACTGAAACATCAAAAAATGGGGCTAGAAATACCCTTGCAGTGCTCAGTCATAATTATTCCTGCCAAGGAATCTAAATTTCTTATTCTGTATTCTCAGTTATTTTACAGTAAAGTTGACTAGTTGAAACCGTGTGAACTTCAAGTCTCACTTTCCTAATCTGTTCCTTAAAGAAGAGTAGAAAATTGTCCTGCTCCCCTTGCCTATAAATTGAGTGACTTAAGGACTTGAACCAGGTCTCCTAACATTTCTTCCTGTTCAGGGTACATCACATGGGACAGGGCTAAGGCAAGCAAGTTGAAAAGACCATAGCCCTGTTAAAGGAGATGAGTACTGTGTTTGGATTATATATGTTGGCCTTTCTAAAATGTGAATCAATTCTTGCTAAGTCTGGTAAAGAAAAGTACAGCAACACTGAAGATAGTATGTGTGAAGGGTTTAGAAAATTAGGGTCTATTAGCCAGGAGGTCATTAATATGACAAAATGTTCCTCACCAGAGGAGAAGCAGTAACAATGTTGATCTTGCCTTAGGTATCAGAGGCTCGGGGAGGCAAACCTCTGAGGTCTATTAAAGAATTGTGCCTACTTATGAAAACAGGTGCCCCCATCAACTTTCTGGAACAGCTGTATTATCTGAGGGCACATATACATGGTTTATCTTTGTTTAGATATGCTGATAAAAGATTCCAAGATACATGATTTATAACCTTCTAAGCTAGGTATTCCTAATTTTGCCATCTATTCAAGAAAATCCTTTTCTTACTGTTTCAAAATAGCACTTATAAGAGCATAGTGATTAAAGATACTTAGTAGACATTTTTCATACCGTTAGTACAAATTTCTTCTGTGGATTCTTCAGAATTTCTGTACTTAAAAATATTCATTTCCACATCATTTTTTAAAAGGAAATGCAAGCATGCATGTTTATTGTAAGTGACAGGGCTAGGAGATGGTGGTTGATCTGTGTTGATGGTATAAGATTATATTCAGTGGGATATGAAATTACTTCTATTGGATTTCTTGGAACAGATCAAAGAATTCTTCAGCTCTCAAGGTTGGTTTCAGCTGGGGCAGTATCTAGGTAGAATGAGACATCATGGATGGTCAGTGCTATTTTAGATCTGAGTAATCAATAATAGAAAAAGAATTGTAAGTGGTCTCATGAGCATTTTTGCTATTCAGGAAGGTATAGAAATCAAAGACCACTACTGTTTCAAGGGTTAGAATCACCATAATACGGTAGAAAGTAGTACTTTGGAGGTGCATATGGATCTATTACTAACTGTGACTTGGAGTAGTTTCTTAATTTTTCAAAGGATGCATTGCATAGTTTTTTAAGAGTAAAGCTTCTGGTTTGTGTCCAAGCTTCAGCATTTACTGACTGTGTTACTTTCAGTACCTGTGATGGTTAATTTTATGTGTTGAATTGACTGGACCGTGACATGCCTAGATATTTGGAAAATTTTATTTTGGGTGTTTCAGTGAGGAGGTTTTTTTTTTTTTTTTTTTTTGGATAAAATTAACATTTAAGGGGTACCTGGGTGGCTCAGTCTGTTAAGCTTCCAACTCTTGATTTTGGCTCAGGTCATGATCTCAGGGTCATGGGATTGAGGCCCTCATCTAGCTCTGTGCTCAGCATGTCTCTGTGCTCAGCACGGACTCTGCTTGTCCCTTTGCCCCTGCTCCTGCCCCTGCTCCTCCCCCTGCTCCTGTGGTACTTGCTCTCACTCTCTCTCAAATAAATAAAAACTTTTTTAAAAACTTAGCATTTAAATTGGTAGAGTAAGGCAGATTGCCCTCCCTAATGAAGGCCTGGATAGAACAGAAAAGCTGACCCTAACCCAACCAAGAGAGAATTCTTCTTGCCTGATGGCCTTTGAACTAGCATTTTTGACTTTTCCTGGGCCTTGTGCTGACTGGTCTTTGGATGGGAATTATAACTTTGGCTCACCTGGGTCTCCAGCTTGCTGACTAACCTTGCAGCTCTTGTGACTTGCTAAGTTTCCATGATCATAGGAGCCATTTCCATATAATAAGTCTCTTTATTTTTATCCCTATGGTTCTCTTTCTCTGGAGAACTCTGACTGATATATTCACTTAAGCTGCTTTCCTCATGTTTGAAGAGAAGACAATAGGAATACTATCTTAGAGGATTGTTCTATAGATAAAACAAGATAAAAGGCATAAAGTTCTACATAAAACTCTGACATTTGGTGTTCAGTCAGTAAATGCTAGCTATTATTTTTTCCTCTTCTGGAAACTACAAGATAATACCTTCCACATGGCTTTGTAGTGAAGATGAAAAATTACATGTGTGATGACCTTAGAACAATGTCTCATGTATCATAAGAGATCAGACGTTATATTCCCAGCCAAACAAAAATCTTTATATATTAACTTAATTATTGCCCTTACTACCTCCAGAGTGGCTGTGAACTTGTTGGCTATGGAGATGTCATATCCATCTTTCAATCCTCCTTGCCTAGTACCCCAAACCACGCTGGCAAAATGCTGAGTGAATGCACAGTCTCGGCTCTGTTCCTAAAATCACTGTAAAACGGAGAAACTGACACTGGAAAAGCTAAATGCAAGAAGGACAAATTAGTAAGTAAGCTATAGCAAATCGTAATCAGACCCAAAACTTCAAAATGTTAAGTGGAATGTAAATGTTTTTGTAGATGTGACTGCGCAATCGTTTGCTTTGGTGTTAATTGAAATGAATAACCTGCAGCCTCTTATTTATTTTAAAAATAACAAAAGCTCCAAATCCCTTATGTTTACAGTAGTTGAAAACTGGAAGAATTATCAATGCCATTTTGAAGAGGATTTGTTCTTAACAGTAGTAAGTGAACGTGCTGCTATGGGTCTTTTGCAGAGTGTTAAAAATGTGTAAATGTAAATGAAAGGGCACACCTACACATTGTTTTTAGTTTTTGCAGATAGTTTTAAAGAATCAACTGTTAGGATACTGCCGTATAATCTGTGGTATGGCTCTTGCAGATAACGTCGTTTATTTTTTCTTAAATTGCTGCATAGATAGTAAGAGTCTTTGCAGTCTTATTTCCTGCTTTGAAATTTTATTTCTTGCATTTATATGGCTTGGCAATAAAATTTCATTAACTTATAATCTAATACACGATGATTTCTTCTAATGTTTAATAAAATGGCATTAAGAGTAACTGCTATTTTTTTTCTAAAATTAGGATGTCACATTGAATGGACACACAATGGGCACATTTTACATTTTGAAATGTATGCTTGGCTGGAGCAGAATGAATGTGACCAGTGTAATGGAAATGCTACACTAACGGCTCGTTAAACCTGTGAAGAGTTCATAATGAAAAAAATTTTGTATATTATGCTTTCAAGTGACTGGAAGAGACAAAAAACTATATGTAAAAGAAAAGAAAAGAAAACCATACTTCTTTACATAAAAATTCTTACATCTGGAAGGGAGTTGTTTAATCAGGAACTTGACAGTAGGATTCACACTATCAGAGAAGATATTTCTCTATTATAATTGATGGATCTAGTGGACTTTAAATTTTTTTTTCCCCTTATCTTTTCACATTGTGCCTGTATCTTTTTTTTTCCCCCATTAAAAGTTCTTTAATTGACCAATATTTTCTTTTATGGTATGTGTATTACAAGAACAAGATCTCTAATTCAAATGTCAAAAAGATACTCCTTTTTTCTCTAAAATTTAAAAATATCATTTGTACAACTTTCATTCATCTGAAATTATTATATAATGTGAAATACTTGCCTAAGTTTACTCTTTTTATATGTGCATATCAAATTGTCCCAGAAACAATCATTAACTACTCCATTATATTTTCACTGATTCAGAATACTGCCCATGTCTGTGATCATGCACAGCCCCCCCAATGTCAGTCCAAGGAGAGGGGAAATATTTGGTAGTTGCTTACCTTTTGCAGAAGGAAACAGAATGGAGATTTTAAATCTCTTGGTAGCATAATTTTTGTTGAGAATTATTCTGTTTCTATGAGTGGACCTTCCAATTTCTCCGACATGTTATATAGCCTTATTTGACATCTGACTAGTATAAGTGCTTCCTTGCCCTGACAAAATATGGGCAGGGTCCCACTTGAACAGAATTATTAATAGAGTTCGAGTCTTATCCCCTGCCATTATATCTGAGCCCCTTTGTATTATCTGAACTGTCTGACCCCCCAGTAAACTCTAGATTATTTGACATTGTTGCCAAGAGGTATTTGCTTTTAGCGGCTGGTAATATCCATCTGTGTTTGTTGAGTTACCATGATCCAAGAAAACTTAAGTGTATTTATTCCCTTCATTTTAGGATTTTTCCATCAAAAGCCATTTATGATTTTCTTGACACAGAGTCCTACATGCCACACGCAAATTGTCTGAAAACGTCACTCAGTGCCTTACTAATAAGGAGTAAAGAAAAAAATCTTGCTTTCCGATGAGAAAATTTTTTATTTATAAACTTTGACCTACTTGAACCACAGTTACTCCCTAGGGGTAAACAAGGCAAAGGGAATCATAATTGTTTTAAATTAATAAGGCAGTTTTAAGTATGAAGTGTTTATCAAGTATAAAAGAGTACATTGTAGGATAACCCTAGAGATAATTTTTAAAGCATTTTACATTTATTAAAATGCATTATTCCTTTACCATTCTTTTTTGGGAGAGATCTGAGGAATTTAGAATAGTTCCTTTGCATCAAATATTTGACTTTTTGTTTTGTTTTGTTTTCCATTAGCAGGTCAATTCATGTAGTGTAGAAAATGAGAGGTAAGTCTGATGGGGATTCACCAACACATAGCCTCTGGCAGTTAACATGGGTACTCAATATTAAATACATTAGTCATCTCAGTATATGATAGTCAATACGTTGATAATTTACATATTACAGAACACTGGCCATGATTGATAGGTTTCTATGTCATCTTATTATGGCCAAGTTTGTCTTTCCCACTGATAGCTTTCCTCCTCCAAATGAATTCATACTTCCAATCCCATCACAGATTACTTTAAAAATGAAATAGATACAGGAGATCATTTATGTTCTAGCTGAGGCAAAGCTATAATACAAAGTTTTTTATACTGTTGTTTTAACTTTCACATTTGATTGTTTCTGGTTTATGTATAGCCTTGATAGTCAGAAATGAAGTTAAAGACATGTGCAATTTGGTTAAAAAACCTGCAGAGATATTCTACACTGCCCTTTATAAGAATCTATTCCGTGTATAACTATGGTAATATACTAATGTATAAGCATCTACAAGGCCCCTTCCAGAAAATGTCAACTTGTTTCCTTCCATTTATTGGAAATAATCTTGTTTACTATTACTTATCCACTGCCTAGTTTGATTTTTCCTCTTGGTTTTGAGCATATCCTATAGGTCTGTCTTGGAAGGAAGAGAAAGTGCATCCTTCCACATTCTGTTTCAGCTGGGCTTAAAGCCAAAAGTACACTGCAATCTGTAATTATTTCCTGTCTGTGCTGCCAAAGGAAGAAAAAAGCTTAAATAATACTCTACTAAAAGACTGTGGAATCAGAAAACAGATACTATTATGAATGTAGAATCAATTCATTATTTTTTCTACTCAGGGCAGTTTCTAGGACTTCCCTTTTTAAGATATAGGCTTGTATGTATGTTGATTAATATCCCTTAAAAGACTAGAAGAATACAAGCTTCCTCCCATGTAAGGCTGGTATTCTGGATGAACCTTTGAACAGACTACTGTGTTTTGGGTAAATATAACTGAGATCAGTCAATAAATGAAAGAGTAATGAAACAAGAATTGTGTAGGGGGACATTATCTCATAGCAGCATTGAACTTAAGGGGTGCCTGGGTGGCTCAGTCAGTTAAATGGCTTCAGCTAAGGTCATGATCCTGGGGTCTTAGGATGGAGCCCTGTGTCAGGCTCCCCACTCAGTGGGGAGTCTGCTTCTCCCTCTCCTTCTGCCCCTCCCTCCTGCTCATGCACTCTCTCTCAAAATAAATCTTTTTAAAAAAATTGAACTTAAGTGGATTTAACTATATGTCCACTTAAAAAAGGAAAGAAGAATATATTTATTTAAGTAGTAAAAATGTGCAAATGATGTTAACTTTTTTTCAGGCCATAGAAAAGAAGGTTAGGTTCATTGTTTATGCAGCCAGGGAAGAGGAGAATGATGATATGAAGGGCATTCTTGGGGTTCACAGTGAAAGATGACTTGAGGGCCAGAGAAAGAAGAATAGAAATAAAGAATAGAACAATTAATAATGAAATGATGGATTTATATGTATATGCACAAAACCATTTATACAGTATTTTATTATATATCTTATGTGTGATTTAATGAAACTTTCAGTAATGATATGGATATACAGAATTTATCCTTTGCCAAAGCCATTAGAATCTAGCCTGACTGTTAGATCCAACTTTACTGTATAAATCCATTCTTAAAATCGTCTATTCTGCTACCTGCAGCGGTCAGGGAAGATTTAGAGAGTGACCAGAATCTAGCATTTACTGTGTCTCTCAGATGTGCCAAGGGAGTGGTGCATAGTTACCTCATTAAGGTCCAGCTAACTCTACGTGGAGCGGGAATAAAAGCACTTCACTATGATGATGTTTGATTTCTCTCCAGAAATACACATAGGCACGGATCCAGATGGATGAAGGGGGTAAAAAAAAAGTATGTTTAAGTGCCTACTTTTGTTATCAAATATCATATATAAAACAGGAAATGATACATCTAATTTTTTATATACTGATACTTTTTTTCCTTACAGGACATTTTCATGTATTTTTAATTAATTATGACCTTAGTTGTTGTCATCTGTATTTTACATGCCCTCAGTATTTAGATTGTTACCGGGAATATAGGAGGTATCCTATTCAAATTAATTGAATGAACAACTGAAATATGAAAAGTTCTCTTCTTTAGGCTCACTAAATAAGCTTAAATTTAGACATCCTCTCCTCATTATTTTTCTTCGTTTAACTCAGCACTGATAAGATTGCCTTTTCCATCATATTCTGTCTTTCCCCAAGACTTTTTATGGCTCTGTGAATCAGGACCATGACTTTTATAATCTAAAGTGGGAAAAGACTCAGATCATTCTTGTATTGCTATGACTCTTCTCAAAGTGGGATATACAATCCAGAGTCAAGACGACAAAGCAAAGCCATTAAGAAAAAGAAAGAAATATGAGCTGGAATCATATTTCCAGGCAGGGTGTAAATAGGGAGCTCATGATCAAGGGAGAAGCAAAGGCATCAAGAAGGCTAAGGTCAGATGCACAGAATATGGGACTCCATTTGTCAAGCCAAGGTTAAGGAAGGAATTATGAGGGATCTAGAGGGATTCAAGCTTTAAACGAGGAAAGTAAAGGCCATCCTCAGAAGAAAGCAGGAGATTCAAAACTTGGTTGTCGTGGGTGGCATATCCTTTCCTCTTGACCCTGGGTCACAGTGGGTTGTCCCCTCTTACATATCCTCGTGTCCCTTTTGTGGACCCCTGACTCTGCTGCCATTCACTGTCACTACTACTTTCCCCCAGGTGTTAGTTTCTCAGGGACCCAGAGAATGTCTCTCCTTCTTGTCTATCTTCCAGGCTACACCTGACTCTTGCCACATCGTCTTGCCTTAGCTTTTTCTTTCCTTTCACTAAAATCTCTCCTAACATACACAGCCCTCCCTGGGGAAATAGAAATATGAGCCACAGTTTCTTGCTCTCCCTGATGTATATGTACAACACTTAATAATCCCACTCAGGTCCAAAATACATATCCTTCCCTCTGCAAACAGTTACTGTGCTTTCTTTAAACATTCTTATTACCCATTCTGGGGATGTTTGTGTTTTCTCAGGACTGGCTTGTTATGGTTCCTTGGCAGCTGGGCCAAGAGGGAGGCCAGAGACTGAAAAATCCTGTTAGGTGGGCTCTGAGCTTTTTGTACTTGTCTTGTCTGGTGCCCATATTGATTACACCATGGTATAGCCTTCAGAAACAGTAACTCTCCTTATTGCAGTCTCTACGATTGTTTTTTTAAAAAGCTGTAGCAGGGGCACCTGGGTAGCTCAGTGGGTTAAGCCTCTGCCTTTGGCTCGGGTCATGGTCTCAGGGTCCTGGGATCAAGCCCCGAATCAGGCTTTCTGCTCAGCAGGGAGCCTGCTTCCCCCCACCTCCCACCTGCCTGCCTCTCTGCCTACTTGTGATCTCTCTGTCAAATAAATAAATAAAAATCTTAAAAAATAAATAAAAATAAATCAAAAGCTGTAGCAATTATGTCACATTATGGTTATAAGGATTTATTCAAAAAGTTTAGCAGCAATCTGAGACCCACAGATAAGAAATTTAATGAAAAGAATAAATGTTCTTTAGTAACTGCCAACAATAGGCAGATACTACATGCAGGAAGCAAACTGTCCTTTTCTAAACTCTCAGTTTAATAACCCCCTCAGTTTGATACCAGAATTTAAACCAATCCCAGGCTAATTTTCCCCAAAGTTTGGATGTGGTCTTTCCCCCCCCCCTTTAAGAGACCACATCACAGTAGCTCAGTCATAAATATCCCAGACATGTGGATGGCTTTTTTATTTTTGACCTCCAGCTGTGAGAGGATCATAATCAGGTGCCGAAGAGCAACTATTGACCACATGCTAGCAGGCACCCCTGGCCACTCCTTTTGAATTCTTTGTCCTTTTAAAATGGGCAGCTCTCATCCACTTACTCTGGGTGTTGCATTTAGAATGATTGGTTTCCCCCACTATTATTTTAGACAATTGCATTTATCATGAGAAATTAATCCTTGAGGGATCAGTGATGCATGTTTTTCTCAAGCCCACAGGAACCAAACTATTATTCATTTTCCACTTGACATAAAGTGACCTGTGAACCCATTTACATTCTCATTCCCTTGCTGGCAGGAGCAGTGAACCCCATCGTCAGTTCTTGGACAGTAGTGACCCCTGCAGGCACAGCCACCAAGTCCCAAGGAGCTCTGTAGACACCACAGTGAACAGGACCATTAGCATACCTGTAGGAACCTTGGTTACCTTTGTCAGAGTGGTGTGTCTGCCTGTGTGAACCGAGTGGTGTAAACACCCGTTATTTATAGTTGAGTGATAAAGATAGAAGTAAAGAGAACTATGGGGGGAGGTTGTCAATGGAACTTTTCTATTTCCTCTTTGAGGGAACATTTCTTTTCTCTTTACAACTCTACCTTGAAAGTTGTCTTCAGTCTCCAGTCACCGGTTGCTGTTCCTATATCCCATTCCACTATACTCTGTGATATGCCCTGTGTCCCCTCTCTTGGGAGATTTTAATAAGAAATGGGAATGCAGAAAATGTTGTAATGGTGGGATGATGGGCAGCTAATGTTGTTGAATTGGAAAATGTTTATATGCCAAGCGTAGCCGTGGACACTGGGAAGAGGTATGTGCCTACGACACAAAACACTGTCTTCAAGGTGCTCATGGTAAATTAGGAAGTTGTAGCATGATCTCATCCTTTGAAAATGAAAAAAATGAATCATTCTTTGAAGAATGGGCTAAATTTGTTGCTTGAAATCACTGTGGTACCTGGAATTAGAGTCTGAATAGGGGACAGAGTTTGTAATGAGTGTTTTAGATCACAGAGAAACAAACCTAAGCAAGCAAAAGGCAATGCTTACCGCTCAGAATGTAAAATGAATTATACAGTTACGAAGTTCTTATATAACCTGTTTAGATAACCTTAAACATCCTATTCCTATTATATTTTATAAAATTACTTAGTATAAATAACTTGTTAATATGAACTCTCCTTTTGTGAGATTCTTGAGGACGGTGACATCATATCTTTTTCTCTGTATTCCAAGTGCGTAGTTCAGTGCCCCCCCCCCGTAATAGATTTTTTTTAGTACATAAAATAATTACCAAACACATGAAAGAAGGAATACTATAGGTCTATGTTTCATAGACCTCTTTTTCTTTAACACATCCTGTTGTTATTGCTGAAGGTTCTAGTGTTACAAATGCACCTGTCAACCTGAGCTTGAATCTGAATCCAAAAACCTCCTTCTTACTGAGCAGGCAATGCCGGAGAATATGTGGGCTTGAGGGTTTTAAAGGTTACCGATAATGTAGTCTGCAGTCAGCTGCTTTTGGTCAAAATGAAGATGAGCTAAGAGATAAAAGACTACAGTAAAATGAATGTTAACACTGTATAGTTTTTAATTAAAAACATCTTACAGATAATGGAGTTCACGATTTCAGGCCCACTCCCCAACTGTACTCCACAGATTAGGAGCTGTGGGATATATTGAAGGAAGGTAGGAATGTTCCTAAAATCAGAAAGGTGAGCATGAGATATGCATTTAGTGATGGCTTTCAGGAGAAACAGAGTTAGTGTGTGCACGCAGAGTGCTCTGTGTTGGAGGGAGCCATGGGCTGTACAAAGGATTTGCTAACTCACCAAAGAGGCATCCATAAGAAATTCTTCATAAAAAAGCTGGCTAACGCAAAACCACCACCACCACCACCACAACCCCCACAACCTGCTTAAAAAAAAAAAAAAAGAAAAAGAAAAAGAAAAAAAATTTCTAAAGAAAGAACTCAAAAAGTGATAAAGTAAAAGCCAACTAGCAATTTCTAAAATATATTTATCCCTATTTTTTAATTCGGTGGTTATCTAAATGACTGTGAATCATATATTCGCTTTTACTTTTCCTTGTTCAAAAATCCTTTATCCAGAATTGCATGTGCCTGTTGTGGAGTAAGGCAATGAAATTAGCCATCTTGGAAAATCTTTGTTAGAAGAAAGAAAAATGTCCTGAGTGTCATTTAACTTTGTGGTTTCCCAGATGTGTTTTTATACTCCATTTTGAGTAGTATAGTGTACTCTTTGCCTCACCTTTTAAATATATCCTACAGTAGAGTAACACTGTATTCCCTTTAACCAGCTTATTGCAGTGAATTAAGTGCAGTGTCTTAAACAGTAACACAGTTGAGATTTCTTGCAAACGGTATGCAGTGCCTAAATATATTCAGCCAGGGTTAAAACAGAGTAGGTAAATATAAAGATCAAATGAGATGTCATATTGTTGAAAAACTGATTTGGTGCTTAATATTTATTTAGATTTTTATTTTTTTATTTTTAAGATATTTTTTATTTATTTGACAGAGAGAGAGAGGTCACAAGTAGGCAGAGAGGCAGAGAGAGAGAGGGAAGCAGGCTCCCTGCTGAGCAGAGAGCCCGATGCGGGGCTCGATCCCAGGACCCTGAGATCATGACCTGAGCCGAAGGCAGCGGCCTAACCCACTGAGCCACCCAGGCGCCCTGCGTGCGGCTTTTTAATGCCGAGCACAGGTCAGTTGATCAGGTGCAGCACTTTATCATCTTATACTGTATTGACTGACTGATCCTTAGATAACCCACTGATTTCTCTTCGGTGTTGATATAATTTAAACCTAGAAATTGATTGAAAAGGAATTTTTCTTTCTGTGAGTTTAGGAATAGTTTGGAGCCAGTTTTCAATTTTTAAGCAAATAAGTATCTTTTTCATGTGGAAGAGGGATCCGAAACTCTTCCTCTAAAGGGCTAGATGCAAACATTGTAGACTTTATGGCTAAGTACTGAGTCTGCCACAGTGTTCAGCTCTGCCATTGTGGCCTGACAGAGGCCGTGGACAGTACCTACTAAATACTTGGTGGCTGGGTTCCCAAAAAAATGTTATTTACAAAAACAGGTGACTGGCTGGATTTTGTCTGGGGACCATGATCTGCCAACCCCTAACCTCTGGAGCATTGTGTTTAGAGGTATTTAGGAGAGACAGTTGTAAAAGACAAGCTATAGAGAACCGTTATGTTGTGCTTGCCCAAATTTTGTTTAGAGGTCTTTTATTAAGAAACAATTAAAAAAAGGAAGCAGACAGGCAGTAGGTATATCAGGGCACCTACATGTCGTGTGCATGAATACACATATGGTAGTGCTTTTGCAAGCAATCTACTCGACCAGTGAGAGTTTCATTCTTCCAGATAGCTCCTTCAAAATATTTTCATGATTGTTCAGAAGTAGGTACATATTTTGTTGAATCAGCTCTGGCTGTCATGTACCAGGACTTCTGCTGGAAAAGTTGAAGTACGTGTTTGCTTTTATGGGGGAACCGCAGTTTCACTCTGCAGAGAGCCCCACAGTGGTATGTCCACGAGCTGCTCGTGTTGCGGCAAACAATGGAGGCAAGAATTGATGTCATTAGTCCTGGGCAAAACGTCTGCTACAGGCTTATTGGTCTTGCTCTTACTCTTTCTGGTCTTAGTGTAGCCTGCACAGAGGTGAGCAGGAAAAAGTATTCTAGTGACCCGAAAGGGAGAATTTCCTCCTCTTCTGTGTGTGTTTAATCAGGTACACAGATTATCTGTTGCTTAGATGCTTAACACTCTTACCTGTACGGCTTTTCCACTTAGACACACATGCTTACATGCAAGTTTATACACCGCACGGTGTCTCCCTCCGGGGAGCGTCCATGATACCCAAGTGGTCAGCGTGTGCTCAGAAGTAGGCCTTATGTTGAGTCTGGTTCAACAGTCCAGACAGCATTACTATCTTCTCTTGCTTTCTGGTCTTGATTTGGGGCCACTTACTCCACAGGCAAATATTTATGTCTGTATAAATTATATAATTTATATTATACCCCGAAGGCCTCGGTCCCAGCCACATTCCTGCACAGAAAGCTTCATAGGCCCCTTTGCTAACTGGTGTAAGCGAATATATACAAAAGGTCGGGGTGGGAAACACAAGCGTCCAGTACTCCAAGGCCAGTGTGTCTCGGAGCAGCTGCTGGATGGTTACTTAGCAGCAGAGATAGAGCCCTGGAGCAACTAGAACCCACATGGTAACAGAAAAAATCTTTTCTGTATTCTTGCTTCAGCAGTGTCTGAACTCAGAATCTAGTTCAGCATAAATCTATCATGTGCCGAATAGTGGGAATTAGATCTTATGGGAGCTTCCAGGTAATTCAGAAATAAAGAAGAAAAACAAAACATGATAGCTGAAGAAAAAATATATATACATATATATATACATATATATATATATGTATACACACACGTGAAGAATATATATGTGTGTGTGTGTGTATATAATTACCCTATGGAGCATAGGCACCCTGAAGGAAGTGTAGCGCTTAGCGGAATGTATGTGGAGGGGCCACAGTATGCGGACAGCGCCCATGTATGCAGAAGGCCACTGCTTGGGTAAACAGCAGTGTTTGTTGAGCACGAGTTAATGTTTACTGGCCATGTATTGTGGTGTCACATCCTTGCTAAATGTTTGTGTCCTGCATCTCGTTTAATCTTTATTACAAACCTATGTGTAACAAATTATTTAATAACTTAAAAGTAATTATGATTAATGCAAAAACAACTTAATAATATTAGCTACCATCAGCTGAACAGCTACTGTGTGGCAGTTTTCATTTGCAAAAACCACGTTTAGAGTCTTTCGAATTTAGCATTATCATTCTTGTTCTAGAGATAAAGAAATTGAATATCAAAAGAGTACCAAGGGGGGGGGGCGCCTGGGTGGCTCAGTGGGTTAAAGCCTCTGCCTTCGGCTCAGGTAGTGATCTCAGGGTCCTGGGATCGAGCCCCGCATCGGGCTCTCTGCTCCGTGGGGAGCCTGCTTCCTCCTCTCTCTCTGCCTGCCTCTCTGCCTACTTGTGATTTCTCTCTGTCAAATAAATAAAATCTTAGGAAAAAAAAAAAAAAAAAAGAGTACCAAGGGGCTCCTGGGTGGCTCAGTTGTTAAGCATCTGCCTTTGGCTCAGGTCATGATCTCAGGGTCCTGGGATTGAGCCCCACATTGGTTTCCCTGCTCAATGGGAAGCCTGCTTCTCCCTCTCCCACTTCCCTTGCTTGTGTTCCCTCTCTGGCTGTCTCTCTCTGTCAAATAAATAAGTAAATAAAATCTTAAAAAACAAACCAAAAAAAAAAAAAAAAAGAGTACCCAAGTAGTGAAAGGCAGAGCCAAAACTGAAACACAGGTATATTTCATTATACCTCTCACTCCTTCATTATCTCTTAGGCCTGGAAATTGTAGGCTAGCCTATGACACTACAGGGGCTCTCACAGAATGTTGTTTGATGAATAAAAGACTCTGACATAATCATTATATATAAAAAACTGTCCAGTATTTGCCACTAACTATATGTGGCTCTTTTAAAGGCTCTTTTCACCCTGCAACATTGCAGTGACTGTTAGTGCAGACTGGAAACCATTAAAACTTTGGGAGATCCTTTAACAAGTATTATGTCAGGCCTGTACTCTTCTCATGGAGGCACTTCATGTAGAGGTGAAGTTAAGAGTACATTGGAAAATACGTGGGGTTTAAGACATATTACTCTAGTATAAACTTCAAATTAGACGTATGAATTTTTTGCAACTGAAGGGGAGCAGGAGATAAGTGATGATAAGTGATGAAAGGTGAAATATCACCCATTCTACTTACCTTGCATTTTTCTCAGCTACATCTGGCTGTCCTCCATGTCTCCAGTGTTTGAGAGCAAGAATAGCGCCTTCTCAGTGTTTCCTTACCAGCGGGCAGTGTGGGGATTGGACATTTCCTTTGTCACTGAAAGTGACACTGAAAGTGCTCTTGGCTGGTGCTGGTCTGGAGTATAATATAACTTCCCCTTGGCATTTATATTTAGTCAGAAGATACTAAGTGCAATATGAAGACATTATAGAAATGCTTTACGTGTAATTTAGAAAAACTAGAACACTATTTTGAGGTGCCAGAGCACACATTAGGAACCCTAAGACGTCCTGGTTAGATTGTCCACGTTTTTTTTTTAGAGAGCAAAAGGATTAAGAAATAGAAGTTCAAAAATATTATTGGAAGGGGAGGTGAACCATGAGAGACTATGGACTCTGAAAAACAACCTGAGGGTTTTGAAGGAGCGGGGGTGGGAGGTTTGGGGAACCAGGTGGTGGGTATTAGGGAGGGCAGTATTGCATGGAGCACTGGGTGTGGTGCAAAAACAATGAATACTGTTAAGCTGAAAAGAAATAAACAAACAGACAAACAAAAAAACATTTTCAACAACCAATCAATTAAAAAAAAAGAATATATGGTAACTAGCAGAAAAATAAAAATAATATTTTAACCAAAAGAATTGGAGAAGGATGTGGGGAATATATAGAAGATGCTAAAGTGAATTCCTTACTTTGTATGGTACCATGTCAAATACCAAATGTCTAATAGGAATGAGTTAGGAAATTCATATATAATTTTGTAGGTGGTATGATAGAATCAGCAGAAAATCTGAAAACAGAAACCCTTAAAATACAATTTAAAATATGGTGCCAGTCAGAGGGGGAGATGAACCATGAGAGACTGTGGACTCTGAGAAACAAACTGAGGGTTTTGGAGGGAAGGGGTGTGGGGGGTTGGGTGAGCCTGGTAGTGGGTATTATGGAGGGCATGTATTGCATGGAGCACTGGGTGTGGTGCATAAACAATGAATTTTGGAACACTGAAAAGATTAATAAAATAAAATAAAATGGAAAAAAATATGGTGCCAACTTCATTGGAGATTTCTTTGTCCAAATGATGAATTAACTTTTAAAAATACACAAAGGTGGGGCACCTGGCAGGCTTAAGCCATGGAGCATGTGACTCCTGATCTCAGGGTTGTGAGTTGAGCCCCATGTTGGGTGTAGAGATTACTTAAAAATAAAATCTTAAAATAATACAAAGGCCAGGGAAGAGGGAACTGTTGTTTATGACTCAGTGTAAAATTTGCGTGAGGAATGAGTACAGGATAATACTTTAATTATGTATCTTTCTAGGGGTTCCACACACACACACACACACACACACACACAAGGTTAGAAGGAAGGAAAGACTTTGAGATATCTTCAGTAACCATCCAGAATGAGTACAAAAGAGGAGGAATACAAATGTAGGAGAATAGTAACAGTTACAAGTCCAGGAGAGAGTAAAACAATATAATTAAAGCGATTATATGTGACATGACTCTCAAACAGTGTTTACTGTCTTCGATGATGTGTTAGTCTATTTTGCCACATGTGAACAGTAGCACCGTGCATAAGAAAAACGGTGACTGAGACAGCTTTGAAAACAAAGCTGATAGTTGGGATCCCTGCCATGAATGAATAAGTTAGGTATTCCATTTTATTAGATATTTTAAAAATAAATGCATGTAAAAATGTTAAAAATAAATGCATGGAAGAACTGGGAGTTTATGTGGAATATTCTCGTGGATACTGTATTTTATGTTATTAGACCTTTTAATTTATTCCCATATTTATTTTGGTGAGCAAGTGAAACCTGTAATGTCAGACTTTTCACTGCCTCTGGGCTAGCCAGAGTTTCAGATCTTTAGAAGCTCAAATGAGGGGTCCTGCCAAATTGTGTAGGTTGATGTGGAATAGAGATAAGTAAATAAAACTTCAGTTTAAAGATTTGTGTGGTACCACACACTTTGGGCTTTTTTTTATTTTTAAAGAGATTGAACACTGTGCAAAGAAATTGAATTTTTTGAAAAGATAAGATAGGAGTAAATATAGAAAGGGACTTAAAAGACTTAAAGCAGTGGAGCAAAAAGTCCATTCCTCTTGCAGTTTCTTCTATAGAATAATATCACAGACCAGGCAGTCTACTGTAGGTAGAAGCCTTTTTTAGTTCACCAACTATTAATTCTGTTTTGCCCTTTCTGCTAAGGAATTTAGGATCTTCTTTGAAAATGTGAGAGAATTTGATTAAAAAAAAAATTCAGTTGTCTTTGCAATATCAGAGCAGATCTCTTACAGGAGGAGCTTGTCATTTCAGCACTCCGCTGGTCCAGTGATGGTGGTCCAATGTTCGATAAACAAAGGTCATGGCCAGTTGAGCTGACCTTCAGCTCAGTGGTGCTACTCTGCACACTGAGAAGCACAAACTGACAATCACCAGCCAAAGATGCTTTCAGATGAGACCAGGAAATCTTGTCCCATTCCCTGTAATATGGTTTCCAAGTGCTGGAATGATCCCATCAGTTGATGTTTGGGTAGATGTCTTTTAACTCTCCATCTCCATAAACTTACTCTTATACTTGTCTGTATTACAAAATACATGAGCATTTTGGAAATTCCCTGGTAACCAGTTTTCTCATCTATAAAGTAATGCTGCTAGACTACGTAGTCTTCATAGTTTCTTCAATGTGAAAATCTAACTTTACCCTTGGGAACACACTTATAAAAGGAATTAAAAAGGGGGATTTTTCAGTTTGCTTTGTATAGAATAGCCATTATATAAATAATTCTCAATTTGATGTTTCATTAAGTATATGCTAATTGAATGAGAATTAGGCGCTAATCTCTGAAGACCCAAAAATTAATAGAAAAGATTCAACCTCTCAAGTAGTTTTTAGTCTGTCTGGGAAAGTAGATAGGGAAAGATAAATTATACTAAAATATTACAGCAAGAGTATGAATAAAAATTTGTCACAGTAAAAAAAAAATGGAAGGATAACCTTCAGAAGTTTCAGAGTTTCATTAAAGTTGTGTTTTAGATATACCACCTGTAAAAGGTCTATAGATCTGTTGATTTCCTAGGTCCATATTAATGCCCAGCATTTCCAACCCCCATATTTTGCAAAAGTAAATTCAAAAGCCTGAGAAATTAAATGGCTTTTCCAAATGCATCCATTTTATTAGTTGGTAAAGACATGTAGGTCTCCCTGTCTTTTATTCTCCCAGCTCCCTTCCCTCCAGTGTACTTGGAATATCTAAAATTCCAATTCCTTCTCAACCCCAGTTTCCTCTCTACTTCTTTGGCCTCTTCTTGTACTATGCATTCTTGCCACACTGGCAGTCTTTGACTTACCAGGATTATTGCCTCCTTTATAATTAAGTTTTTCTCTTCTTGGAATACTCCCCTCCCAGATATTTGTATGGCTGGCTCCTTTTCACCATTTAAGTATTATTTTATGTCTTAGAGATTGTTTTACTGTTTTTCAAACTTACCCTTGCCCCATAATTATATTTTATTCCATGAATTCCCATGATTGCATTTACAGTTTTTATAGCCTTTGCTTAAATTATTTTATATTTTTATCTTCTGTCTATTCCTTAAAATAAGCTCCATGAAAGCAAACTTATTGACTCTCCTCTTCACCCCTGTATCTCCAGCACTTTGAGCAGTGTTAACTCCTGATAAGTTCTTAATAATCATTTTTTGAAGGGATAAAGAATTCTGGTTCCCATCAGTTATGCATAGGATAAATAAAGTATAATCTACTGTGTATCATGATTGAAGACACCAAGAAAGATGACCATGTTAGCTGAAATCTTTGTATTACTGCCTCCTTACAGAAAGACTTTAGAAGAGAATGGTGACATTTAAGTCACATTAGGAAGGTGTAATATTTTCATGTTTCCTCTGTGTTTCTAGATAGTTTAACCTAAGTCATAAAAAGCCACCTTCCTCCACGTGAGGGTCCTAGTCAGTACAGTAAGCCTTTTTCCAGAAGTTTGAAGTGATTGATTTTGCTCTGGGAAGGAAAAGGGCTTAAGAGCATTTTGGGAAATATGAACTTTGGAACAGAAGAGGAGTGGGCCAAGGGGGATGAAAGGAAGCCAGGAAAACCCAAGGGAAACCTGGGAGCAGGAGAATGTGGGGGATGGTGGTGTTGGTTGTGTAGTATGGTCCTAATCAAGAAAGAAAAGGCAGAGTTAAAAGGAATTTCAAAAGGAAGCAAGTGATGGATACTCTTCATTCTGTGGAAGAGTTAATAGGGAAAAGGACTGAGCATATCTTCCTTATTTAGCAATAAAAATAGAGTTGGCAACTATTTTTTGTTAGAATAATGCATTCTGCTCTAACAAATCCGTGAATGGCGATGGTTTACACAAGTTTGATTCTCAATCACGGGACAGTCCTGGTTGGAGGGTAGATTTCCTTATGGTGATTTAGGGTCCAGATTCCTTCCTTCTTTTGGTCTTTTCCTGCCGTAGAGTCCAGGGTCCTCTGCATTCAGTTAGTGAGTTTGGAAAAAGAGAGAAGGCGTTTTAAGCTCCTAAAGTTAGAAATCATATTTGTCACTCTGCTCACATTCTCTTGGCAGAGAATACAAGGTTCAGTGTCTATGCAAGGGAGCCAGGAAGTGTCGTCCATGGATGTACAGTTGTATGGAAAGGGAAACACCAATAATGATGGGCAGAGACCAGTCTTTCTGGATGGTGGAGAAATCTGCAGTGAGGTCGTTTTCATTTTATGAATATTCACTGATCATTTGGAAATGCAAGTCTACGTAATAGACTATACCTATTCTCACAAAGTTGTAATTTACTGGAAGAGATAATACATAAACAAATTATTGGAATTCAGAGCTATTTCTGATTTATTCATATGAATTTTGTGATAGAAAAAAGATGAAAATGGTAGAAAATGAGTATATGGCTAAACTAATAAAAATGTAGACTCTTTTCATTGTTGTATCTTATCTACCCATTTTCAGATGAGAAGCACTCATGTAAATCCTCCCCATTTCCAGATCAAAGGCAATTCACTGGATTCAGCCACTTGTATATGAATGTATGTTGGTGTGAAATCTAGCCCATTAAAAATCTAATGTGGCTTATATAACTAAAATCCTGTATTCCTCATTTATATTGTTTACTACTTTTTTTAAAATCTAAAAGGATATTTAAGTTTTTTTATTGGATAAATTGTGTTTTGGCTTAGAGCACTCTAGAATATAAATTTTTTTTTTTTTTCAGAAGAGATTGGAGGTGGAGGAAGTGCAAGGAAATAGTTATGTTTTCATAAGTTATTAAGAATTAATTTTTTGGAGAGACTATGTCTGAAAAAGGTTTAAACCAAAACTGTGAGACTGGACTGTTTCTACTTTGGCTGAAGTAAATGAACGTGGTATAATCAAGAGCTGGCAAATGTTTTTTTTTGAAAAGGACAGACAGTTAATATTTTAGGATTTTCAGGATACATTTGGTCTCTGTTATAACTACTTGTTTCTGTCATCAAAGCATGAAAGGAGATGTAGACAGTATATAAACTAGTAAGCATGAATGTGTTCCAGTAAATCTTTATTGATGAACACTGGAATTTGAGTTTCATTTAATTTTCATCTGTCATATAATATCATTTTTTTCATTCCTCCCACCGTTTAAAAATGCAAAATTCATTCTTTGCTCATGAGCCATCCGGAAATAGGTGATGGGCTGAATATGGCCCACGGCTTTTTTGTTTACTCACTCCTGGTGTAGAGAGAGAAAAAATGAAAACACAATTTAGAGCTACTTTAGATCAGTTTTATTTTAAAAATGCGTGGACTGTAACACATTGTTATATTCTGTATATTCGTTTTTGACAGAATTTAACAAAATGTATGCTTCAAGTATATGAAATGTGAGATGGTATTGTATGCTCTCAAATTTTAACATAGATACTAACCCCTCTCCCAACTTTTTTAGATATTAACACTAACAAAGCTATAAGAAATTATCCTAGGTCAGTTCTGAGGGGGAGAATCTTTCTATCCTACCCATGTTTAGCACTCTTTGAAGGCCTTAATGCTCAATTAGTCAATTAGTAGCTGCCAGATGGAGAAGGCCGTTTCTTCATGTGCCTGTGTATTGGTATGTGTGTGAGCTTGGGAGGGAGAGATGGTGTTGTATGTCAGACCTCTCTGTGTCCCTTTTAGATGCCACTAGCTCAATCACTGTGAGCAATGGACCATAAAATACTTATGTATCTTCTGCTTGGCTTCATGCTTGATGCTTCTGATCAGACACAGCATTTCATTTCCAATATCACAGATGACAGAGTAAAATGCAGAATGTGTTGCTGCAAATGTCAAAAGGTCCAGAGAAGAAAAGACAGCTCTACCTCTGTGTTTGGATTAACAACAATTGAAAATAAATGCCCATTTCCAATTCTTTGGTCTTGTTTAAGTTTCATATGTTTGATATATATCTGTTTGTTATTACCTACACATATCTAGGGGTTTTTGACGAGGTTGCAAAAAGAAAAAAAATTAGGGATAGAGAAAATTATGTTGCTAATGGTTTAATCTCATTTTATTGTTAAATCTTGATAATTAAAATGCACTGCTACCATCATGCACATTGATAGTTTTATTTGATAATTACCCACTTGAAATAATAGACTGATAAGTCATCATAATAGAAGACCTCCAGCCATCTATTTTCCACCTGCTAGTCTGCAATTATTAATAATAGATATTATACAAATACTCATAACCACTTCAGAGAAAAATTTTCTTAAAAAGGGCTTTAATTTTTTTTTTCTGTTGAAAGATCATATTGAATTGAGGTGGGAGTCCGAAGGAAATAATACATTCAGTTTTTGCTTATGATTAAACTCAAAGTTGTATTTACCCTCTGATGTGTAGGGGAGTGCCACTGTATTTCCCCCAATCCCGTGCCCAGGAAATTCAGCATATTCTGCAATCTGTGTTTGAGAGAAAGTACAAAATACACAGACAGAAAGCAAAACAAATGCAATTATTAACACAAAGCAAGACTTTTTAACGCATTTATGAATGGCTTCATGAATCCTCCCACCCTGTAAATACCCCACAAACTCTAAACTGTTCTGTATCATACTTGAATTTTCTTTTTTAAGAAAAAGCAGAGTATATGTGGGTTTACCATAATGGCAGAATAGCTTCAGTTGCTTTTTCTCCTTCAGTCGGTGGCAGACACGCCCTCTGTTTTCTGCTCAGCCTGTTACAAATGTTTTCATTGGAGCACTAATTGTGAAGAGCGCACTTTTCAAGTTTGCTACAGAACATGTGTTCTTACCTAGCCACACAGGCTGGGAAGGAGATATAATTACCTTCTATGAAGTGCAAGAACTGGTTAATGATTTAAAAATTAATGAGGTAGAATATTTGTATCTGACATGTTATAAATACCCTCGGTGAGTAGGGGCGGTGTGGATGCTATTCCCTTTCACAGTCATTGTCTTTTACCAAATTACGTGAAGATTGATGAGCAGTTAGAAACCAGTACATGCAAATAGGCTGTTCTGTTCTTTGTGGGTTCTGTTTTTCTCCTTGGTTTTCCTGTCCGTTACTCTTTTCAATTTCTCAGCCTGCTTTTCCCTCCACTTCCTTACTTTTCCCCTTTTCTTTGGTTCACTCTTCCCCTTCATTCTCACTCTGTCCCGTCTTTCCACTTCATGCTCTCTTTGCAAGAAGAATGGCTTCTGATTTAGACACGGCTGTATGGAGGTGGCACTTAGAATGCTAATGCATCCTGTTTTTGAAAAGATGGGATGATAATGGGAAGAAAGAGAGGCTGCTGCCCTCCATGGTCGGGATTTCTCATCTTTCCCAATGGCGTGGTTCCTTGAAAGAGCGCCACAATCTCATTAATTTTATTTTTATAAGATTTCTATCCCTAATATTTTCTCTCCATGAAAAGATCAAGTTTCTTTTGAATCCCTCTGGTTCTCCTATTTCCCCAATGTTTCCTGGCAGTGGAAATCCTATAAATCAGTATTATATTCTGACAATTTTGCATGCTATCAGCTAAATGTGATGCTTTTGAAATGCAAGCGCAATTCTTTTTAAGTAGGCATTTAATTTTATTGGAATTTGCATTTGACAGTCCCAATTCCTGTGTTTCAGCATCTGAGTGAAAGAGCTGTCTTTGAATTCTAATGGGATGAATATAGTGAAATTAACCTTTTGCCACAAAACACACTTTTCTAGGCAAAAGCTTTCACACTGTTTTGAATCACTTCTATGTAGTTATAATAGAGTGAATACTATTAATTTAATTCACAGAGTGATAAAAATAGTTATGAATAGACGATGTAAACAACAGGCTTCCTTAATTATTCTGTGAAGTGCCATCAGTGAATTTGGGACATTGACTTGCATTTCCAGTTCATTATTTTTTTTTCAGTATTAGTAGTGATATGGCAGATATCTGCAAAATACCTAAACATAACCAAGTACTTTTTCAGAATGCTTGAAATTCCCCATTATGATTATTCTTAACTTGTATTTTGAGCTAATTTATTAGTCCATTCAAACAGTGGTCTTCAAAAAAGTTAACCATCATCAGAGTCAACAAGTTTTTCATAAATATTTACCTTTTTTTCTTTAAAATAGAGAATAGGAATAAGAGGTTTAGATTTTAAATATTTAATATTTCCCATGGACAGTGTTAAGAAGCTACTAAATAATGCCACTGGCCAATTATCCAATTGTATTCAAAACTAATGTACACACCCTGCTCATCAATATGTGTGTCTGTGTGTAACACACACATATATATGGCCCAAACACTTAATGTTAAAAGTTCATTCAAAAAATCTTGATTAATGATTATTATTACTATTACTGCTTTTTTTTTTTTTTTTTTTTAGAGATGGAGAGAGAGCAGGATTGTGGGTGGGAGAGGGGGAGAGAGAGAGAATCTTAAGCAGACTCCCTGCTGTTCTTGGAGCCCTGTGCCGGCCTCTGTCTCACCACCCTGAGATCATGACCTTAGCTGAAATTAAGAGTTGCATGTTTAACCGACTGAGCCACTAGGCAGCCCTTGATTAGTTATTTTTTTAAAAAAGATTTTCTGTCCTCTTTTGGGTTAGTGTTTTTAAAAAGTAAAATACTTTTTAAAGACATCTTTACTTATACTGGATCATTATTTATGATTTGCTCTTACTGGCAATTGGCACTTACCAATCATTATGTATAAATGAATTTTATACATATCTTTCACTAAAGAAACTACAGGGAATCATCCTATTGGGGAAAAATTCCTTCAACATTTTATTTTCTACCTTTTGTGATATGTAAAGAAAGGAAAATAGTTTTTGAAGAGTAAATAGCCTTTTACTGTGCTAGTTCTCACCTCCAAGGCCGGCATTTCTCACTTCTCCCAGTGATGTGGTTTATTGAAACAGTTGAATCATGTGAGGAGGTTGTTGAAAGCAGATTATAAACCCCAACTCCGGTGTTCTGATTTGATAAGATGGGGAGGCCGGAGAATTTGTTTCTCTAACCAATGTCTAGTGTTGCTGATACGGCTGGTGGAGGAACTGCACTCTTCAAGCGAGTCTACTCACGTTCTCTAGTAATATTTTACCAAACATACTGCCACTTGTTGAGACCAAGGGTATTGAGAGCAAATGGCCTGGGGTTGTAGATTTTTACTTATAAGATGTAGGATTAGAGAAAATTGCTATACCACTTTAGGTTTTGGTATTTCATATAATGGGTATAATATTGTATATCGGAGAATTTTTGTTGATCATTATATTAGATAATTTCTTAAGTTCTCAACAAGGAACATGGTATATAGAAAGAGCGCAGTTAATTCAATAAATCCAAACTGTAGTTTTGATGCAGAGCAAAGCCAGTGACTAAGGACTTAAATGCTAGGTTGGTATTTTGATTCCAACATTAGATATAAAGTGAGTTAATGCATGTCCCTGAAAAATGTTTAATTCTTGTGAGAAACCTTCTAAGGTGTAATTCAGGTATTAACTATTTTTTAAACTACATATATCTTACAAACGTAAATGGAGCAAGATCTTTTTTTTTTTGAGGTTGGTTTGGAATAACAGTTTTTGAATTATTTGAAAAGTGTTTATTATTAAGAAAAGCCATAATTCATACTCATTGTTCCCACTTTTATTCCTAAATGATAAACGTACAGTTTTATAGTAGAAGCTTAATATAAATAAATGAAAATGAAAATATTTGACTGAAACCATGTCATGATACATATTGACAGTTTAGATACTCTTGAGATTAAGCAAATAGTGATAAACTAATAAAGATTAGGACGAATTGCGATTGTTATTCAGTGTGGACTAATTTGAAAAACTTGCAAGTTGATCTAAAATGGAGACCTCTTTCTTGCATTATTCTGTTTTCCTTGTGGGTCTTTGAAGACAAATATAAAGTTACTGTGATGGTATTATCACAAAAATAAATCAAATTGTGTGTTTCTCATTGTACCAATGCTGAAGTAACTCACCGAATGATTATGTAATAAATTCATGAAAAAATAACAGGCACAAGTGGAAAACTTACCAGTGATGTGAATTTTGGCATCCTGTAGCCTCTTTAGATCTCAGTTAAACTGTTTAGTACCGTGGGTATCTGTAGGATGATTATAAGAAGGTTAACCATCCTGTAACAATTGGGTAATGATATGAATTCAAGAAGATAACACTTTGTTAAAGAACCTAGCATAGTACAGTGACCAACTCATAGAAGGCACTCAGGAACCTGTAATTCTTGCCCAGATTGCCATAACTCTATTCCCAATGACTCTGTTTCCTTATGGAAGGTATTTAATTTTATAAAGTTATATGGTTTAGCATTTAGTTCATTTACTGTTTGAGCAAATGAGTAAATTTAATGAATTAACATATTTTTCTCTTGAGTTCACTTTCTAACGCACATGTTAAATTTCCATATGAGGAGCTACCTTTGAATGTGCAAGATTAAAATTTGTGGTCATATAAAATAAATAAAACTTTAATGTGGAATATGACATTTCTGAAATTCAGATTATCAGAGAAAGAAAGTCTTTACAAAAACTGTTTAAAATGGCTTTTGTAAGTACTCAGAATAACAAAACAAAGTATTTTTATATATAGATTTTTATAGGCTATTGTATTTTCAGATTGCAGTTAGGTACCATTCAGGTTCCATCCTCCACAGAGGCAGAAAAAAATACATTAAATCACTCCTAGAAGGTCTGTTTGAATTCCGATAGCCTGATTTTCTTTGAAAACCTTGAACGTTTTATTTGTTAAGATTCAGGGCCTCACTGAGTTCTGTATTGTCCCTGAAATGACTTATTTGAGTGGGGGGTATTTCTTACCTCATTGGAAGGTTTAAAAAGAGGCAATTATTGTATCTTTGAGCAGATGAAATGGTTTAACATTGCTCAAAACTTGTCCAAGATGCTAATCTAAATCCTCAGCTAGACCATTTGAACACATGACTAGACACAGACCAAAGAGAATTTAGTTTAAAAGAAATCTTATCGGGAATCAAATGATAGATCTTAGGCTATTTGGATTTCCTCACAGGATAACAGAGCCAAGGGCAGCAACAGCACTACTCAAAAGGAGTTGAACTATCTCCACTATGTGGAAAAGGGCGATGTTTGCATCCGTGTTTCTGGGCTTGCTTCTAGATTTAAGCCCTGTGTGTTCCAGTGGCCTGCTGAACGTCTCTACGTGGTGTCCACAGTCTCCTCAATTTTAGTGTGCCGAAACCCACTCTTCATTCTTCTCCATCTTCCTTTCTCACATACCTGCTGCGCCTGCCTGCCACCTTGCCGGTGAACGGCATCACCCAGCCTTGAATCCTCAGCACCTTCCTTGTTTCTGTGACTGATTGGATCTGACTCTGAGATGGACATGAGCCTGTTGAGGATTTATTAGGGGTGCTCTTGGGAATCACTGCCTGTGAAACAGAAGGGAAAGAAAAGAGGGAAGATTGGGAAGAGGGAGAGGTTGGAGTGTAGTTACACTTAACAGAGCTTTCTGCTGACTTCTCTGCAAGTTCTGAATCTGGGATCGCCCTTCAGCATTGTCCTGAGCTGCGCTGATGAGCCTGGGGCTTTCTACTTCTCTTTGACCAGTTACTGGAAACAGTTTCCTTAGGGAAGGGACGTGAGCTTGGGCAGAGTGCCTCTTCCATGAGCTCATCATCAGCCACCACAGTCGCTCACTGGCTCTCCACTGATGACTGTATAAAATGCAAATGCCTTAGCTTGAAGTGGGAGGACCAGTGCAGTCTAGACCATAGAGCTATTGCAGTTCCAGTCTTCCAAGCATCTATTTTACTGTTTTGGGGCCGCTGATACTCAGCATTTCTTCTTGTGGGTGCTGCATATTATAGGTAGCTCCAACTCCCCCACCTCCCCCTCATCCTTTTTGACAGAACCTATTAATTCGTTCATTCATTCTTTTTTTTTTTAAAGATTTTATTTATTTATTTGAGAGAGAGAGAGGATGAGAGAGAGAGAACATAAGAGGGGGAGGGTCAGAGGGAGCAGACTCCCTGCTAAGCAGGGAGCCCCATGTGGGACTCGATCCCAGGACACTTAACCAACTGAGCCACCCAGATGCCCATCATTCATTCATTCTTTTTAACTTTTTATTTTAGAATTCCTTCAGACTTCTATAATGCTTGCAAAAATAGTACAGACCTTCCATATAACCTTTAGCCAGATTCCCCAAATGTCAACACCTTCTATAACCACATTACAGTGTTCACTATCCAGAAAATAACATTAATATACTGCTTAGTCTATAGACCTTATGCAGAGCTCATCACCTACCAAATTAATGTCTTTTTTTGGGACCAGGATTGCGCATTGCAATTAGTTGTCATGCCTCTGAAGTATCTCATAATTTAGACAGTTCCAGAGTCTTTGTCTTTCATAAGCTTGAAGATTACTGGCCAGTTATTTTGTAGAATGTCCCTGATTCTGAATTTGTCTAAAATTTCTTCAGTTTATACATTTTTGGCAAATGATGTCATGCCCTTGACAGTGTATCATATCAGGAGGCACAAGGTATTGATGCATATCATTTCTTGTGGCTTTAACATTGATCACTTAAAGTGATTTCTCCATTTTAAAATTACTTTTTCCTTTTGTAATTAAGTACATTGTGGAGAAATACTTTAAAACTATGTTGATATCTTGTGTATCATTATACTTCTTCATCTAACAATCACCTATTAATTTTAGCATCTGTTTGTGCTTCTTACTACTCTGATGTTTGCCAAATGGTGATATTCTATTTTTATCATTCCTACTACATTTATTAAGTGGAATTTAATTGTAATACTATTATAAAGAAGAGCTTTTTCTTTTCACAATTGATATAGGCTCCTGGATTCTTATCTTATGGATTATAATGTGTTGCTGTCAATACTTATTTTTTTCTCGAAATTTTCTCAGATTTAGCCACTGGGGCCCTTTCAAAATGGCTCCCATACATTGACATGTCCCCATCATTTTTTGAGCACTATTTGGAAGGAATCTTAATGATTAACTAATTCATTAAAAAAATTTTATTTTAAGATTTTATTTATTTATTTGACAGAGAAAGACATAGTGAGAAAGGGAACACAAGTAGGGGGAGTAGGAGAGGGAGCAGCAGGCTTCCCACGGAGCAGGGAGCCTGATGCTGGACTCTATCCCAAGACCCTGGGATCACGAACTGAGCTGAAGACAAAGGCTTAATGACTGAGCCACCCAGGTGCCCCTAATTCATCTTTAGGTCACCTGAAGTGCTCCTGTAAAATAGTCATCTAGCCTGTTTGACAAATAAAGTATAAAGAACTTGCATGTATAGAACACAATTTTTCGGGGCACCTGGGTGGCTCAGTGGGTTAAAGCCTCTGCCTTCAGCTCAGGTCATGATCCCAGGGTCCTGGTATTGAGCCCCACATCCGGCTCTCTGCTCGGCAGGGAACCTGCTTCCCTTCCTGTCTCTCTGGCTGCCTCTCTGCCTACTTGTGATCTCTGTCTGTCAAATAAATAAATAAAATCTTAAAAAAAAAAGAACATAATTTTTCTACTGTAGACAGTTCCTTTTTATTTCCAGTTTTATTGAGGTATAATTGACATATAACACTGTGTAAGTTTAAGGTGTGCAGTGTGATGATTTGATATAAATATATATGGGGAAATTATTACCATATAAGATTTGGTAACACATCCCTTGCCCTCCAGAATTACCTTTTTTATGTCTGTACAGTAAGAACATTTGATATTTACTTTCTTAGCAACTTTCGAGTATATAACACAGTATTTTTAACTTGTCACCATGCTGCTCATTGGATTCCCAAACTTATTGCTCTTATAACTAGAAGTTTGTATCTTTTGACCAACATCTCCCTACTTCTGCCTCCTGCCAGCTCCTGGCAACCACCATTCTACTCTCTACTAGTTTTGAATATTTTAGATTCCCTGTGTGAGATCATGTAGTGTTTGTCTTTCTGGATCTGATTGATTTTATCTAGCATAATCCCCTCAAGTTTCATGCATGTCATCACAAAAGGCAGGATTTATTTCTTTTGTATAGCTATGTAATAGTTCATTTTATAAAATTATACATTATATGTATTTATTACATAATATATATAGTGCTCCAGTGCTATCATGGGATTATAGATAGATCTTCAACATAATGATTTTGTTTCCTGGGTCTATACCCAGAAGTAACATTGCTGGATCATATGGTAATTTTTTAAAAAATTTTTGAGGAAACTTTATAGTGGTCATATCAATTTATGTTCTCACCAACTTCCATAGGAACATTTTACAAAGTGACTGTACCCGTTTATGTTTCCACCAGCAGTGTACAGGGGTTCCCTTTCTCCACATCCTTGCCAACACTTACTATATCTTTGAGGTGTGAAGTAGTATCTTATCGTTTTGATTTGCCTTTCTGTGATGATTAGTGATTTTGAGCACCTTTCATCTGTCTTTGGAAAAATGTCTGCTCAGGTCTTTTGCCCATTTTTGAATCATATTATTTATTTTTGTTATTGAGTTATAAGAGTTGTATGAGTTCCTTGTATATTTGGATATTAATCTCTTATTGGATATATGGTTTGCAAATATTTTCACCCATCCCATAGGTTGCCTTTCCATTAGGTTGATTTTCCTTTGCTTGCAGAAACATTTTATTTTGATGTAGCCCAACATTTTTGTTGTTGTTGTTGCTTGTGCTTTTTGTGTACCCAAAAAATCATTGCAAGACCAATGTCAAGGATCTTTTGCCGTGTATCTTCTTTTAGGAGGTTTATGAGTTTAGGTCTTATATTTAAGTCTTTAATCCCTATTGATTTAATATCTGTGGGTGGTCTAAGATAGGGGTCCAATTTCATTCTTTGCTTGTGAATATCCAGTTTTCCTAGCACCATTTTTTGAAGAGACTATCCTTTCCCCTTTAAGTATTCTTCATTTCTTGTCAAATATTAGTTGACTGTGTATTCACAGATTTATTTCTGTGTTTTTGATTCTGTTCCATTGCTCTATGTATGTTTTTATGCCAGTGGGACCACACTGTTTCGATTACTGTAGCTTTGCAGTACAGTCTGGAATGAGTAATGCCTCATCTTTGTTCTTCTTTCTTAGTATTGCTTTAGGTATGTGGGGTCTTTTATAGTTACATAAGCATTTTAGGATTATTTTTTCAGTTTCTGTGAAAAATACTATTGAAATCTTGATAAAGATTGCATGAATCTATAGACGGTTTGGATTTTCTCCAATCTATTGTGTGGGCATTTTAACAATAATAACTTCTCTAATCCATGAACACACAATATCTCCCCATTAATTTGTGTTTTATTTGATTTCTTTCATCAGTGTCTTAGTTTTCAGCATATAGATCTTTTACCTCCTTGGCTAAATTTATTCCTATTTACTGCTTTTGATGCTATTTTAAATAGAATTTCTTTTTTCTTTAAAGTATAGAAACAATTGAATTTTTATGTTGATTTTTTTATCTTGCAACCTGACTGAATTCACTCATTAGTTCAGTTACTTAAAAAGATTTCCATGAGGATGTTTATAATCATCCTGGATGAAAGTGATTTGTCTATTTTCTCAATTCTTAAAGTAACTATAGTCTTCCACCAAAAGGACACACAGTTTCTATTTTCGTGATTTGTGGTTTGTGAAATAGTTTCAGAGAAGTGAAAAATTTGCTTTGTAAATCTGACAAGCTGAAGTAATGGAAAAAGTTTTATTTTCAAAAACATTTTATTTTCAAAATACATATATTGAATAAACAAAGTATTAAAAAATATTTGTTTCTGAAACTGTTTTTCAGTTTCCCAAGCAAAATAAAAGTCTACTTGGCTTATGTCAATACCAAATTAAGTCTGCCACATAGATATTTTGATGCTACTTAATATTTGATTGTACTTTATCCTTTAGACAAAAAGAAAAGATAGAAACCGGGGATAGAAAAGAGGTCATATTTGCACAGAGATTATATGTACAATGATATTTGAACTTCTGTGGGTGTATTTTTCCCTGTGATTTTATGTTTCAGTTTTTAATCCTTGTCAAGTCATAGTTTTGGCCTTATCCATGCTGAGATTTAATTATTCAATGAAATACTTGCCTAGGATACTTAGTTCAGTTTACTACCAAGTACACACACAGACAACATGTTTTATAAAACTTGGTCCTAACTGTTCGGAGCCTTTCCAATGTATTACAGAAACAGCTTCAGCCCAGTGGAGTTCTGACTGCTCTTTTGCCTCCTAAGAGCATGGTCAGCACTTGTGCTTAAGATCCTTTACTTTCTTCTCTCGATTTACTTATTATTTACAACTCCAAAGAGATAATCTAGCCTTAGTTGTTTTTATTTTAGGTTTGTTTGATTTGAGAGTATTCTGCTATAGTCCATGGCTCCTTGTATTTTGCTAATTTCAATACATTCTCTTTCGGGTCCAAGTAGTATTTCACCAAGAAAATTTTGCTCATTGTTAGATATTGCTTACCTTAGTAAGGTTTGCTTCTTCAGAGAAATTGTACAGTCAAAAGAGTGATAGGACCTGCCATTCTGCTCTAATTTTTAGAAGTTGTTTAGATTTTGATTGACAAACATTTTGTAGTGTTTTGTATTTGGGTAGTGATAATTTAATTTAAAAAATATTAATAAGAAGGGACGCCTGGGTGACTCAGTGGGTTAAGCCTCTGCCTTCAGCTCGGGTCATGATCCCAGGGTCCTGGGATCGAGTCCCTCATCAGGCTCTCTGCTCAGCGGAGAGCCTGCTTCCCGAACCTCTCTCTCTCTCTCTCTCTCTCTCTCTCTGCCTGCTGCTCTGCCTACTTGTGATCTCTCTCTGTCAAATGAATAAATAAAATCTTTAAAAAAATATTAATAAGAAAAGCTCATTTACTAAATCAAAGGGAAAATGATTTTCTCAAATTACCGCACTTTTTTTTAGAAGGGACCACAAAGAGGTGAGAACAGCGAAAGGAGGCTCTGGTTTAGCTGAGTGTGGTACAATATCCAAATGATTTTGGGGAAAAATAGTCTTCAAGAATTAGTTCCTGTGTGCACTGCTCTCCCACACACATGAGGTTTTTTGTTTTGTTTTGTTTTTGCATTCTCTAGGCAAAGTTCCTGTGCTTTATGGAAAAAACAGTGATATATATTTACACCTATTAGAAGTTTCAATCTAGTGGGAGAAAAAAGCATAATACACATAAGTCAGGTTAAAGTTAAAAAAAATATGTAGACTCAAGATAGAACTAAGTTCAGGAAAAAAGAGAAATTAGATTTGGCCAGATCTGAAGTAAACAAACAGTACTTGTATTTGAAATACTGGAATTTGACCAGAACACTTGAGATAGTATATGAATGTAAATTATTAATTTGGAATATCATTAATTTTAAAATATTTGGATTTAAAATCATTTATAATATAAAGAGAGAATTTAATTTGAATGTTAGAGAAAGGACACCTGATCTGCAGTTAGCATTTCAGTATCATTAGGTATAGAGGTCAGAATGAAGGCAGAGAAGGAGAGAAATGACTCTGTAGGACCCTCCAGTGCGGTAACATGTTTAGTCAGGGTACTCCTACGTGAGCAGAATGTTACTGCTGAGAAGGAACACCTTGAAATCTAATGAAAATTTTCAAGGTTGTTAAGGAAGAAAGAAGTTATGAACAGAGTAGTTTTCATCAGATTGATGTTTTCTAATAATAATTTCTAAAACCAATAAAAGTGGTTTCTGAAATTTTTGGCGATATATAGACCTCTCTAGAGACTTTTCTAAGTTCTTTTAAAGAAGAAAGCGCAACATAATGGTGGAAATCATTCAGTTTTGCTCATAAGGAACAATTGGGCACATATTGAATCAAGAAAAGTGCTGAAATCATTGAACAACAAAACTCAAAGTGATCATATTTCTTCATTTCCCATGTTGTTATGGTGATTTGTGTATTCAGAGCCCAACAATGTGAACGGCATGAAGGATACGTGATTATGCATTGCTGAATGCCTGAATAAGAGTTCACTAGGAAGAAATTACTGCTTTAGCATAAATGCATTGTTACTGCTTGAATGATGATAGCTGCGTGTTGTCTCTTTTCTCTACTCAGCAAACACAATTCATTTCCAGGTTTTGGTGTTACATCAAGCAAAAGACTCCACCTGAGAAATGGTACTATTATATACAAACACAACTCCCTTAGAAGTGTTTTTGCTATGAGTCGATACTAGGGACTGTGCAGCATGAAGAGTCTGTGGGGTCCTTTAGATAGGCATATTTGGAAGTATGAATACATTTACGTTGTGTATTGCTGTGTGTTCATGTTAAGGTAAAAATTAGGTGGGCTACTTTTCTTTTTAATCCTCAAGTGATACCACTTTCCCAGAAGTGTTTGTGAAGACAACAAAGATAATAATTTTACAGTCTAAATTCTCCTATCGTAACACCAAATATCATCAAATCTAATACATATGAAGAAAGTGTAGTCATGTTAGGATCTTTTGTTAGTATTAACCACTCTAATGTGAATGCCAGGGATTAGCAGTAAAACTGTACAGAGATAATTGTATGGATTTTTAAATAAATCATTGCTAGGCTCTTTCCTGAAATTTCAAAGGATATTTTTAAATAAATTACTAGTTTATCTCCTTCTTGGGAAAGTATTCCTCACATTGTAGCAAGTTGCTGGCCAGAATTGCAAATGCTAATGATTCGATTTTCACGTTCTGTTCTCTCCCCACGCATGTTTTAAAATGTCACGTCCACCATTTTGTCTTGCCTACTGCTCTCGTCTTGAGAGTCCCAATTTCAGTATTCTAAGTGAAAAGAAAAAAAAAATTGCAGTTGACGAATTCTGAAACTGCTAAATATTTTGAGCCCTAACCAGTGCAATTTGACATGCTATCTACACCTTTAAGAATTTAAGACAGAGTTTGTACGGTGCGTGTTCTACTCTGCATGCTGATATATGTTATCATTTTCTATTGCTTACCAGACAGTTGGGTGTTCGGTATGTTGTGGGGATAGGCCCTGTAGAAGATGACTGTAACCAATAGCATAGTCATTAGTGGGAAAATGTTAAAAAAAAAAGTTATTTAATCTCAAGTTTTGGGAAAAGGAGCAAGTAATATATGACATTGCTAGTAATAAGTAGTAAGGGAGTTGGAATTGGGATTTTTTTTTTTTTTTTAATATCCAGTGCTCTAAAACTTTCTGACTTCTCTTAAGCACAATGCAAGTAATCTTACTATCGGAGTTTCTTCTATTGCATTGTATTTTCCTTTTCAGGGCTCATGATCTCTGGGTTGTGAGTTTGAGCCCCACACTGAGTATAGAGATTACTTTAAAAATATTCAATATAACTTTTAAGAAATAAAATTGAGGAAGGAAATCACCCAGAAAATTAAACAGAAGGACAATGAAACAGAAAACACTGGGAAAGACAATGAGTTGACAAATATTTTTAAAAATATTAAAATAATAGAAATTCTAGAGAGAGAGAATAGAAGGGATGAATTTAACCTTTAAAGTATTTGTAGAATGTTTTTCATAAGTGAAAGCCATGTGTTTTTAGAATGATAGGAAAATAATGTCCAGCCAAATGGATGAAAATATACCCATATAGAGGCACATAATTATGAAATTTCATAACAATCAGGATAACATGAAGGTTCTACATGCTTCCTGTGAAGAAATAAAACCCTGTCACATACCAAAGGTGGTAAATCAAGATGGCTTTGAACTTCCCAACAACAATACTCGAAGCATATAAAAACTATAGAATATTGCCTTAAAAATTCTACGGAAAAATTATTTCTAACCTAGAATTCTTTATTCAGCTAATTATAACTCAGATGTGAATTATATGCAAATGTCTGCAGTCATACAATTTTTTATGTCCTTTGCTTTTACACCACGGAAGCTAATAAGGGATGTTCCTTTCCAAGTAAGGAAGTAAAGCTAGAAGGAAGACAAGGATTCAGAAACCCAGAGATCTAACAGAAACAATCTCCAGCACCACAGAGAAGGGAATTCTCAGGGTGACCACTGTCCATGAGTAATTGAGTACAATTATATCAGATTGGATCATTTTGAATTAGCAGACAAGCATATTGTGATGGTCCTCATAGGTCTTGTGTTCAAACCAACATTTTAACCTGGCAAAGTTTCTGAAAGATGTGTTCCTTCGAACAAAGAAACTTTTGCAAAACCAAATATTTACCAGTAGATGAGCAAGATAAATTCCTCCTCATATATGACTAAGAATCTAGTTTGGTACAGTCCCTTGGAGGAATAACTTCTCATTTATGGCAGAGTTGGGCGTATTTATACTAACTGACCCAGGAATTCAACTTGTAAGTAAATACACCTGAGAAAGAAATGGCTAACGCTAATGTGGTTTTACTTTATATCAGGAGCTTTTTTTTTTTTTTTTTAAGATTTTATTTATTTATTTGGCAGAGACACAGCAAGAGAGGGAACACAAGCAGGGGGAGTGGGAGAGGGAGAAACAGGCTCCCCATGGAGCAGGGAGCCCCATGTGGGGCTCCATCCCTGGACCCTAGGATCATGACCTGAGCTGAGGGCAGATGCTTAATGACTGAGCCACCCAGGCACCCCAATTTCGGACCTTTTTAACACACAAACACGTGCACATACACACATATTTTATCATTTTAACTCTCACCTTTTATATATATTTTATATTGTATAAATGAAGAAGTTGAAGCACATGAAGCTCAGTTAACTTCTCCAAGGCGACCTAGCTATTTATACTTTTATTCAGATGAATGCATTAGGAAACAACATGGAATATACTTGAAAACATTGTCGAGTGAAAAACATAACGTGTTGCAGAGTGGCACATCTGTGCGGTAACTGTAGGAAGTTTAAACACGTGAAAAAAAAAGTAGATGGAGAAGATACAGCCAGTAGTGTTTATCATTTCAGTGGCTGGATCAAAATACCACTCAGGGCTTCAAAACCACACAGTGTGTCTGTGTGTATGTGTGTGTGTGTGTGTGTGTGTGTGTATTTTAAAGATGTATTTATTTATTTAAAGAGCAGGAGTGGGGAAGGGTGGGAGTGGGAGGGACGGGGGAAAGAGAGTTTTATGCAGACTGCACACTAACCATGGAGCCTGATGTGGGGCTCAAGATCACAAACTTAGCCAAAACCAAGTCATCTGTGCAACCAACTACACCACTCAGGTGCCCTCATAATGTTTTAATTTTTAAATAATCTAAAATATGTGGTAAGATACAAATATTATTAAATCTGTGAGGTGTGACATCATTCTTTTTTGTATTCTCTCTGCTATGATGGTGTCTTTCATAACTTTATAAAGGGGAGAAAATGCAGTCAGTAACTCATTGAGTTATCCTGTCTTTTAATCTTACAGCAACCCATGCTATTTTTGTAATCCATATATAATACAAAAATATCATGTATTATATAAATATACAAATTAATAAATGATATAAATGTAAAAGGAGATCCTGTCTTTCCCACTCAATAATTCAGTTTATTTTCTCTAAACTAATTCTTTTCTATATGTTGAGTGTTACCGTTTGTGTTGAGTTGAAAAATATCTTTTCCTACTCTAATCTCCTTCCTCACAAGTGATACAGGCAGACTGGATCTGAGAACCCAAGGGAGGGTCCCACAGGACCAGCCAAGAGGGTCCTGGTTTCATGCAGGATAGAAATCAAATGTGAGCCAGAGAAAGCAAGAGTTTATTGAACAGTGCAAGTGACAGAGAATGGCAGGCTAAAGGTCTGGGAGACTTAGAAAGAAGAGTGAGTTTCATCGTTGCTTGGGGTTGGGGGTTTATATTGGAAAAGGGTCTAGGGTATGTGTTCCTTCAGGAATCCAGACTAGGATCTGATCAAAGGCTAGTGTCAGCTGAACAATAGATGTTATTTCATAAATTACTGAAGATCAAAGTGTTAATGCCAGCATCAGCTGAGGTTTGTCTGAAAGTAACATCCTGGAACATGGTCAGGATCTAGCTCTTCTTAGGTGTTATCAGGTGTTTGGGGCCTAGGACAAAACTCAGAGAATGATTTACTTCCTTGTTTCCCCCTGGAGGTGGGAACATGGCTTCTTTGGCTTATTCGGAGAACATGAGTAAATGAGGCCTAGCAGAAAAAGAGTAGAGACCGAACCATTCTAGAATGGAATCCCTTCAGCTTCCCTATCTCCTAGGGAAGATGTTAAGTAATCAATTTTGGTTTTTTTTAAAAAGGCAATAATTTCAGTCAAAGTAACTCTAAATGCTTAAATACTAGCCTAGAACCCATTATTTAGACTGTTAATATGGTGCTTCTCTCATTTCATTATATTTCCTTTTGATGCTTTCCTTCATCCAAGTAAATGCAGTAATTTGTCATGGGATAGAAAGTGTTGAGAAATAAGAAAGCCACCTTTGCTATATTTTCCTAAAACCTGGATAGAATGACTAAGCTATCTTTAAATCATTTTCTGAAGTTAGTGAAATTCAATAATATGACTAAAATGTAAACTTAACTTTTATAAATATTATACATCTTAAAATATTTGAACATATTTTTCTAGCTTCTAGTTTATGTGTAAATACTGCACAAACTATATTCAGTTATATCAGCAAAGGAGAAAAACATGCTCACTATTTGCTGAGTGAAAATTTTAGAAGATATATATTATCTCAGAGGCTTTAGAAATAGTGAAATACACAGTAAAGTAACAATAATATTAATGCATTCCTATTTCCCTATTATTAATTAAAAGAAAACCCAAAATTATAATGAAATAAAATAAATGTAGGTTCATTTTCGTGCTCCTTGTTAAAATCGATTTAATGTATAGAAAGAGCTATTGAATATTACCCACTAATGATGTACCTAGTTTTGGCTATTTCCACCTTTTCTTTTTTTATTAACATAAAATATATTATTTGCCCCAGGGGTACAGGTCTGTGACTCATCAGTCTTACACAATTCAGAGCACTCACCATAGCACATACCCTCCCCAATGTCCATAACCCAGCCACCCAATCCCTGTCCCCCCACCCCCTCAGCAGCCCTCATTTTCTTTCCTGAGATTAAGAGTCTCTTATGGTTTGTCTCCCTCTCCAGTCCCATCTTGTTTCATTTTTTCCACCCTACCCCCCACAACCCCCACCCCGCCCTGCCTCTCAAATTCCTCATATCAGACAGATCATATGATAATTGTCTTTCTCGGTTGACTTATTTCGCTCAGTATAATACCCTCTAGTTCCATCTACGTTGACGCAAATGGAAAGATTTCATTTTTGATGGCTGCATAGTATTCCGTTGTGTGTGTGTGTGTGTGTGTGTGTGTGTGTGTGTGTGTGTGTGTGTACACACACCACTTCTTTATCCACTCATCTGTTGATGGACATCTAGGCTCTTTCCATAATTTGGCTATCATGGACATTGCTGTTATAAACATTTGGGTGCATGTGCCCCTTCGGATCACTACATTTGTATCTTTAGGGTAAATACCCAGTAGAGCAATTGCTGGGTGTTAGGATAGCTCTATTTTCAACTTTTTGAGAAACCTCCATACTGTTTTCCAGAATGGCTGCACCAGCAGCATAGAAGAGTCTCCCTTTCTCCGCATCCTCTCCAACATCTGTCATTTCTGGACTTGTTAATTTTAGTCATTCTGACTGGTGTGAGGTGGTATCTCATTGTGGTTTTGATTTGTATTTCCCTGATGCTGAGAGACGTTGAGCACTTTTTCATATTTCTGTTGGCCATCTGGATGCTTTCTTTGCAGAAATGTCTGTTCATGTCCTCTGTCCATTTCTTGATTGGATTATTTGTTCTTTGGGTGTTGAGTTAAATAAACCAAATTACTCAGTCCCTTAACTTTCTATTATCCATTATTTCATAGGATCCATCAGGAAATTTTTTTAAATATTCTTTCATGTTAACAGTAAGAAAAGAATGTGTCTTGTTAATACTGGAGATGAGCATATCTAATGGCCTACTCAAGTAAAGGACAGAAAATAATGAGAATAATTAGTTCTAAATCTTACATTATTTCTAATATATAATGAGAGAGTAAGCTATAATTTTTGTGATTTTATTTGCAAATAATTCAGGAAAGCCAGAATGATATGGTGATTCTTTTTAAAAATATGTATTTCATTCTTTAGCTTGCTATGCTTGGTATTAGAATCTGTGGAGCATTTCAAAGGTGAAATAGTTTTCACTCCCAAGGAATTATAATAATGAGTTGAAATATACATAGAGATGCATTATAAAAATCCAATTATACATGTGTAGAAAATATGCACAGTAACATATATATAAGTAGTTCAAGTTTCCATGCCAAATGTAAGTATGAGTCCATTTTTAAACATCTCTTGCTTAATACGTGTGTCATACTATTTAGTGATGGGAATAGGCTAAAATGTAATCTAAACACCAGGTTTACAAAAACCTGATGTCTGACTGAGGAAAGCACTGATTACAAATAGCAAACCATGTAGTTTCTAAGAGAATTGGTACTTGTCAGATTGCAGAATTTTGACAAAGGAATGTTTTTCATACAGACTCAATCCAGATGTGTGCTTACCTTGGCTGCAGAACTGTGTATTTCCCTTGGTGTTTTTCTGAATTAATAATTTCTCTTTGAAAGGGGGTCATTTGTAGCCAGTGGACTTTTCAAGCTGTGTTTATCTTGAATTTGCAATTCAATTGAATTGGAAGAAAATATATTTAAATATGGATCATTTCAGATAAAAAATAAGGCCTCCTTTAATGGGGAAAAAGACACTAGGGAATAACTTAACTCAACATCTGGTAGAATATTTATCAGTCTAGTTCCCAGCATTCATAAAAGCTGTAAGTAAAAGGAAATCCTCTAGGTCTCCCTCAACCTGGAGGTCAAGAGGTGAGATAAAGAAGCCATCAGCTTAAGTTTTAGGGTGTGACTTTGATGGTATTATTACAGAATGAATTTAGATTCTTTTTTAGAAACTACACACTTTCCACAGTTGTCAGTGTATATCGATTGGTACAGAGGTGTGTTTTGAGGCCAATGCGTAGTCAGCTCTGACCCGTGGAAGAGCTCTAGAGCAGCAGCAGTCTGATAGCACTGGGTATACCAGGCATCTAGATCTGGGTTCCTGAGTACGATTCTCCACCAACAGGTTTGAGGCCTCCTCGGAAAAAAAAAAAAAAAAATGGCTAATGCCAGGGCTGAGATAGGAGGAGCACACGATGAGTCTGAAACATCTGTTTATTCCAGAAAGTGAGAAAGTGCTCAAGACTGATGGTGCTGGGTTGAAAGTATATAAATGCTAGTTTCAAGAGAATCCTGTTGGCCAAATTTGGAACAATTTGAGCATCAGAATAAATGTAATAGATTATAACATTGAATAAGAATCTTTGAGTTTCTCCTATGATAAATAAAAACATAAGTGAATTAAGAGAAGAGTTCCAATTACAGTGTAGAAGGAGTAAGGGAATCAGAAAATTACAGTGTGATAGCCATCATTATAATTACTAATTCTGCCAAGAGATTCAGTAGGTACAAAAATGAAAGGGTAAAAATTTGGTGGGGGAATGGAGTATTTACATAATCTGAATGTACTTTCCTCTATAATACTTAATTGAATAGGAAAAAGTATACTATGGTGAAGGCTTGGCAAGTCATCAAAATTAATATTACCAATAATGGAACAAATGGGTATCATTATGCACCACCCACAGGAAGCCTCACTTCTGTGTTATTTCTGTCAAAATGTACAACCTAAATTTCATCCTAAAGTATATGACAAACATAAAGTGATGGGCATCCTACAGGAATCTGATCTGTAATTTAAAAGTGTCAAGGTGTGAAAGCAAAGGAAAGAGTAGAAAAGGTTCTAGAGTGAATGATGCATGAAAACTAAACATGCCATGATTCCGAACTTGGTGAAATCTAATTAAGGTTAGTACATTTGATGGTAGTAATTAAACATAAATGCCATGATGTTTAAGGTTATTGTGGTTATGTAGGAGAATATCCTTCTTTGTAGAAATTAAATACTGAACTACTTGAGATGATGTTGGTAACTTACTTTCAAGTGATTTAGGAGGGAAAAAGTTCACACTATTCTTGAAAATTTTCTGTAAGTTGGAAATTATTTCAAAATAAAAGAAAATAGGAAGATGGGCAAGTAATAGTTTTGAAAAGAAAGTATTAGAGTTAAATGACTAGTTTAATTCAGAATTGAACCTCAATAATTGTAAATGGTACGAAGAACTTGAAAAGCAAATGACAAAAAAATTCTAAAGAATTTTTATTCTATGGAAAATTTAAAAGTTAATTGGTCTGAAACTTGAAATAAAGATACTTGAGGCTAGTCTAGAAGAAGTGAAACAGATTTAGGCTTTTAAGACATGTTTGAGAAGTTTCCATGCTGGCACTTTTGGAAATATTATTTGTAATGAGATTGGATATCTAACTTGGATATAAAACTGACTTAAGGGGCGCCTGGGTGGCTCAGTGGGTTAAAGCCTCTGCCTTTGGCTTAGGTCATGATCCCAGGGTCCTGGGATCGAGCCCCGCGTTGGGCTCTCTGCTTAGCGGGGAGCCTGCTTCCTCCTCTCTCTCTGCCTGCCTCTCTGCCTACTTGTGATCTCTGTCAAATAAATAAATAAAATCTTAAAAAAAAACCAAAAAACTGACTTAAAAAAAAAATGAGAGGCTGGGATGAAAGATCTTCCCAATCCTGCCCCAGAGTATGCACACAGAAATACTGAAGTCTTTAGGGACATGTCTGTGTTAGAACCATTATACACATTTTTTTTTTTTTTTTTTGTGGCCTGGAAGAATGTGTTTAAAAAGGCATCTCCAAGTTTGCAGATGAATAATGTAAATATGCAGAGAAAAACAATTCAGTGTATTTATAGAAGAATGGGTTACAAAATGCTAGCATATGTTAGAAAATATGACCTGGAATGACTAAAATTAATTTTCTAAAGTCATTGGTCCTATTTCTTGATGGACCCAAAAAGTTTAAAATAATCTTGACAAAATGAGCTGACCATACTCATCATTGGGAATCTCCTGGAATACTGTTTGAGGTTATGTTTACTAAACCCCAGGAGAGGTATAGCAAACCTGGGGTGGGAGTGGGGAAATGTTGAAACTTAACAATTGTCTTCAGAATCAGGACTAAACTTTTAGCTTTGTGCTAGGTGATTTCTTGAGTCTAATACCAGCATTTCATTTAGTCATATTTTTCCTAGTTATGTAACCATTTCAGCCAAGCTCTAGCCAGTATACCGCCCCTAACCGCTCTGTCTTCACACCAGTGCTTCAGAACCGGCTGTTCTGCTTAAAATGCTTTTCCTCTACCTCACTGCTCAGTCATTGTCAGGATCTCTCTCTAATTTCTGCCTTTTCTGGCAACTTTTCTGGAACATTTTGTCCACATCCATCTACTTCCTCTGAATACATAAGTAGCATATGTTGTTAGCATAATTTCTCGAGCAAGTAATCATTCGCTGCCTTGTAAGATATGATGGAGTATTGTCTTACTATTCAGATCTACCTATATGTACTTCTCCGACTGAAAGTGAGATTCTTGAAAGCTGAATCCTGTCTTATATCATTAATCCAGTGTTTTCTGTGGCCCAGATACAGTGCCAGTTGCTGAGGAAAGAAAACTATTTTTTCTTTTCCAAATATGCTTTTGTACAAATTACAAAAGTTTTGAATAGATTAAAGAGAGGAACAGGTTAAAAATATGAAAGTATATTAGTAAATATGTGTATATTGAAAGCTCAAAGAGTTATGAATGAAAAAAGGATGTTTGTGATTTGACATCAAGGAGAGTAACAGTGCCTTTCACCAGACACTGAGTTCACATCCTTTGGATATGATTAAGTGAACTCACTAAAGCAATCTGTAGGTTATTTATCTCATTTTAATGTAAATTATTATGCTATATTCCTAAGCAAATGCATTTTCCTAGTAGGGATTAGACCTCAGGAATATAACCTATATTTCTGTGGGTTTTCTGGGGGGCGTGCGGGGGAGCAGGGGGAGAGGGAGAGAAAGAATCTTAAGCAGGCCCAGTGTGGAGCCTGACATGTGGCTCGATCACATGACTCTGAGATCATGACCTGAGCCGAAATCAAAAGTCTGACACTTAACCGACTGAGCCACCCAAGCACCCCTGTATTTCTGTGTTTTCTAATAGCACATATATTTAGCTGTAGTATGTGTCCTGCTTTTCTAAAATAACGTCCAGTAATTTCTTTTTTTTTTTTTAAAGATTTTATTTATTTATTTGAGAGAGATCACAAGCAGGCAGAGAGGCAGGCAGAGAGAGAGAAGGGGAAGCAGGCTCCCTGCCGAGCAGAGAGCCTGATGCGGGGCTTGATCCCAGGACCCCGAGATCATGACCCGAGCCAAAGGCAGAGGCTTTAACCCACTGAGCCACCCAGGAGCCCCACGTCCAGTAATTTCTAATGTGTTGACTTGTTCTGTGAGTGGTGCTTTATGATGATCTATTTTATAATCACTGATGTAATAACTTACATTTTATCAGTAGTCATAGAAACTTTTGTTACATTATCCAACAATAAATAAGTTAATTTTCCAGAAGTGAGTGAGGACAGTCATCATTTATTTAGTTCAAAGTATAGGGCATAGATAGCATGCATAAAAGGAATTCACAGATTATCCAAAAATACAAATATTCACTCTTTTTTTTTTTTTTTTTGATTTAACATGATGTTTAGTTCTGTATTTCTACCCTACTAACACCCCCTACCCTACCACGGTGGCTGCTCCCCCAGTCAAATGGACTGATTTAGCGTCCACAGCATTCAGCATCCCTGCCCGTCTTTGGTGGAAAGAGTGTTAATCAATAGTGAAAGGTCTCAAGTCTTGGCAACAGAAAACAAAGTAGAAAGAAGAGGCCTAAATAATATATACTCTTCTGTAATCGGCCTCTGGAGATTCCTCAGCTGTTTGTACACAGCATTAAGGAAAGCACGCTAATATGCTATTCTGTTTTGTTGACTGCTCTAATTGAGATGCCTGACAAATTGATACATAATTTTCAGATTATTAATGCCAAATGAAAAAAGAGCTTGCTATAAAATGTCATATAACAGGGTTTTTTTTTTTTGGTAAATGTTAAAGAATTAAGTTCTTAAATCATTTCAGTGAATGAGTTAACTTTAATTGTGCTCAGTGAATGTTAATGGATGCTTTCAGCAGAAGTTTTCTTTTCTTTTCTTTTATCTTCACAATATTTTCTTTTTAGGCAGTTTAGAAAACAAAGGACAAAGGAATGGTTAGTATACCATTTAGGTTGTCTGATTCAGGACATAGATCCGGTTTTAAGATCAGTCGAAATGATGAACAAAGTGGCTTTGGGAACACTGCTAAAACACTCTAAGCCTCCATATCCTCATCTTTAAAATGGGTTTAATCCACATCTGTAAAGTAAAATGGGTTGCTGGAAGAATTGAGAAAACATATGGAGCTCTAAGGATATTTCTGGCACTTCTTTTTAATCATATTATTTTCTTTTGTCTTCACATGCAGTCAGTGATCATTTTTTATTCTGTAGCCAAAATGCTGGCATCATCCTAAAAAGAGAATTCTGATTTTTCAAAAAAAAGGAGCCATTTAAAAATACCATGCCCTTATAACATCTAAAGACTCGTTTTTGTGTGATAATAGTGATAATATAATCTTCATGAATGTGATTGACTAATTGCTAATGTTAAGTGGCTCTGTCCATGAGATACTCAGAGGATGTCCTGGTTCATGGAGAAGAATCTCAGTGGTGTCATGGTATTGTGTAGGTTGTAACAATTTCTGATTTTCATATATGTTTGAGGGTAAAGTGGGTTTGAGTCAGTGAATTACTGTGATATCACTATGTGCATTTCATATGCTTCATCAGTTTTTAATGCTGTGTTCTTTCAAATTTAAGGAAGATTTAAAGCACCAGAAATATTGTAGATCTGCAAAAGGGGGTCTTAGAAATCTCATAAACCATCTTTCCTTTCCCTTCTCCCACCATCAAACTTCATTCTGACTCCTCTGTATCCTAGTCATTGGCGTATGCCTCCAAGGTAGTAGTTTCTACGTGCAGGAAGAACTTATAAGCTGATTCGGTGGCTCTCGATTTCTTCCTTCTTAGGGATGACAGGTAAGTCAACTGCCCCTTCTCCTGAGTAGCAGTAGACATTATCATGAGGTATATCAGGTTGCAAAGTCTCTAATTGAACATTTTTATAGTACTTACCTGGTTTTCGTTGCTTGTGCACTGTGTTCACCCCTTGGGAACATGAGAAACTGGGTAATTTTCTATGTGAGCTCTAGGAGATTGAAAGCTGTATGACTTTTCAAAAACTTTCTGACACATCAGTACTAATCTGAGTAGAACTTAGCTAGCTCTCACAGTTGATGAAGGCAGGGAAAACCAGTGAGCAATGACAGTCTTGTGGTCTAATATCTGATTGCTTGTTGAAGTGTCGTTGGTGAAAGGCAACCGTCTTTGTGCTCTTTCTCAGTTCAAGCCACATGTGCTCTCCTGTAAGAAATCTCAACAGAAGGTCATTTCATGGATTTAAGGAATTGAATATTTCTATATTCACATCTTTTTCCCCTCTCGCCCATTATAAACTTTGCTCCGGATAATCTTTGAAATAGCGGAACTGAAAAACAGACAATAAAGTGTAAGCTTTAAATGATCATAAACCCATACAGACGAATTCCCAGGGCTTCTTAGTAAGAACTCATCCTGTATGAAGAGTAAATAGCTCACTTTTGAAGGTGTATTTTCAGATGGTCCCATTTGAACAAATTATTTCTTCTTTGATTTATCAAAAAGCCTTAAATTCCAGTTTTCAAATTCCTCATTGTATTTTACATTTTTTTTTTTTCTGGGAAGCTTCTTTTCGAAGTCTCATATTACTTCTTGCAGAAAATTTGAATTAGCAAGGTGCAAAATAGTTTGGAGATTAGCTGGTTGTTCTGCAATTAAGAGTAGAGTTCTAAAAGAATCGACCACAGAGAAATTATATTTGGGGTTGCAGAGATAGTGTGCAAAAGGCCTGCATAGGTCCCTGTGCACAGAGGGCGGGCCTGCTGTGGTCCACAGAGAAAAATGCATGAGCAGTCAGGGGCGGCCTGGGGCCGTAGATCCTGAAGGAGGGGGACTGATGACTTGTGCTGCTCACAAAAGAATTAATCAGTTTTATTCTTCAGCATATCTTGGTCATCTAAGCTAGTGAAAAAAATTCAGTTTAGAAGATTCCTGTTTCTTTTCCCCCCCACTGTAGATAAAAACGAATGTACACATTTGTAAATGCTTTTCTCCTCCTTTAGTCCCTTCATTTCTGCTTCTCACTATGTAAAATGCATCATCAAAATATCTCAAGTAACATTTACTATTTTGGTTTAAATTCTCTGTAGCTTTTTAACATTTCCTACTCAATTTTTAATTGTTTTTGAAGATAGACTTTTTGATAATGCCAAAGGCTTAGGAGACAATAAGAGCAGTAAACTAAGTTGTTCTCACTGAATAGCTCTTTTCACAATGCACTTGCCAAGTATAAACTTCAAAATGTAGAAAAAAAACCCTATGATTTTATGCAAATATATGGTGGGCATATACCAAAGATTTGCTTAACTCACTAATAAAGAAACTGAAGGATACTAGAGATGGTTAAAAAAATAAGATATGAGGGGCGCCTTGGTATCTCAGTCGTTAAGCATCTGCCTTTGGCTCAGGTCATGATTCCAGGGATCAATCCCACATCAGGGATCGAGTCCCACATCAGGCTCCCCGCTCTGCGGGAAGCCTGATTCCCCCTCTCCCACTTCCCCTGCTTGTCTCTCACTGTCAAATAAATAAAATCTTTTTTTTTTTTTTAAAGATTTTACTTATCTATTTGACAGAGAGAGAGATCACAAGTAGGCAGAGGCAGGCAGAGAGAGAGGGAAGCAGGCTCCCTGCTGAGCAGAGAGCCCGATGCGGGGCTCAATCCCAGGACCCTGAGATCATGGCCTGATCATGGCTTAACCACTGAGCCATCCAGGCGCCCCCAAATAAATAAAATCTTAAAAAAAAAAAAAAAAGATATGAGAGAATGTTCTATGTGGTCAGTGAAGGAAAGAATGTCAAAATAAGTTAAATACAAAATTGCTTAATGTTGTCCAAAGGCAATAAATCTATGACAGAGCCATTATTTCTATTGGATAGAAACCATTAACATTTCTATTAGAGAAACATCATTTGCAATGTATTAATCTTCTGTAACTAACATTTGTCTTTAAAGATCCAGGGTTTTATTCAATAATCTATGAGAAGTTTAAAAAAAGTGTTTCTTTAGAAAAATCAATGATTTGTAAGCAGGTTTATTAAACATTTCTTTAGTGTGACCAGACACTCTGTATTTTCTTACCTTAATTTCCAATTTTGGATAATTTTTCTTACTAATCCCTACATAAAATCCATAATACTGTCATAAGCACTTCAAAAATAGACCTTCAAGGAGGTGAGTGTTTTCTCTCCTTTGCAGCCAGCTATCACTGAGCATAGTTCTCAGTGTTCCTGTATTCTGATGTGGTGCCATTTCCTTGGGTTTGTCTTATACACAGTTTGACCTTCTAGCACTCGACAAAGTGCATGATAGTTGACTGAATGGCAATTATGATGGAAGGCTCTGTTGTCTAGATGACATCTCATAAGTTGAGAACACTATTTTAAAAATTCACGATAGAAGCAAAAACAAACGTAAAGCAATCTGCAGTTGACAAGGACTTGTATTAGTATCTCTGTAACTGTCCTAGAAAGGCTTCCCTTTATAGATTAAATTTCATATGTGTTTAATGTGATGGGTGAAATTGCAAATATTAGAATGTTCATTGTGATTTTGGTATTAATGCATTATTTATCAAGTTGTTGCTAATTTATTTTACACTCAGTGACCATTTTGCCTTAGTGTATGTAAAGCGCACATCCAGATTGAAGGACTGTGCAGGTAAATACATGCAGTTCATCTCGATACGTTTCAGACATGAGAATCAAACAAGTGTGCAAAGTCTTTTTTTTTTTTTTTAAGATTTTATTTACTTGAGACAGAGAGCACAAGTGGGGAGGAGGGTCTGAGGGAGAGGGAGAAGCAGACTCCCCGCTGAGCAGGGAACCTGATGCAGGGCTCATGCAGGGCTGGATCCCAGGAACCTGAGATCATGACTTGAGCCGAAGGCAGAGACTTAACGAACAGAGCCACCCAGGTGCCGCAAGTGTGCGAGTTCTCATGCTACAAAGCAGAAAGGACTTTGTATAATAATCGTGTTTTGAGCCACAAGAGCTCAAAACAAAGTAAATATGGTCAAAATAAGAGTTATAAAGGAGGTCTTCAGTGGTCAGTAGTGTTTAGCTAGGAGAAGACTTAAGCATCCAGAAATGTTCCAGTTATAGCAAATAGCATGAGAAAAGGCATAAATAAAAAACATATGACGATTAGGACCAGGGCAGTAGAGTAGTATAGTATGGGTACATAATGCCTAGAGGAGACAGTAGATGATTGGGAGAAATGGATTCTGTATATACCATAGACGACACTAAAGCTGCCACTGAGTTTTCTGTTTTGTTGCTTTTTAAAATTCATACTTGATTCAATAAGCACCAAAATGCCCGTGAAAGCTTTTGAATATTTACATAAACTATTTTAGAATATTTTATATGACCTATTTTAGAATATTTTCTGTTGTCCTGTGGACTTCACTGAAATAGCGTGAAAGTGTAGTTTGAATGCCTAATTAGGATGAATTAGAGAGGTAATGGTGTTGAAAGGGTCTGGCCTGGAATGATAGATGTGGGCGAAGCGTGCCTTGACCTTTCTTATTAACTGTTTTATTGGAGCACTGTACATCTTACAGAACCGCTGGTTTAGGTTTCCTTGATATATGGAGCTCTCATTTATTTGAGTTGACCCATTGGAAGCTGTCATCTGGGGGAGGAAGGCAGTCGGTAGCATGTGCTGCATTGCAGTGCATTGTTGTTCTTGAGGTATGCCTGGCTTTGAGCGAAGGGAGACTGCAGTACAACTGTGTTTCTTACAATAACTCGGGAATATTGTGTCATCAGGGCCAAGTTCTCTAAACAATTAAAATAATTTGTAAGTGTGCCAGCAGCTGAACAGGTGAAACCTAGCTTTAGAAGTCAGTTGAACATCTCCTTTATCCCAGCCTGTCTGGAAAAATGGAGAAAAACATGGGGGGGGTGTGCACTTCAGTCAGAGAATGCTGCTACGGGGTGACAAACAAAGAGGGTGGTCCCATGTTCTTAGATACATCACTGTAATAATGCATTTCATATTAACATTGTACATTGGTGTGTGATAGCCTGAGAATCTGCCTAGTACCCTGGGTTTATAGATGCAAAAAATTGGACAAAAATCCTAAGATGATTACATGATTATATAATGACTCATTCAAGTTCATGAGCATCCAGAAGTTCTAGAACCTGGTCAGTTGTCCTAATGTTCAAACATATCCTATTGTTTTTGTTGTTTTTAAAGTTGTTGTTTTTTTTTTTAAGATTTTATTCATTTATTTGACAGACAGAGATCACAAGTAGGCAGAGAGGCAGGCAGAAAGAGAGAGGAAGGGAAGCAGGCTCCCTGCTGAGCAGAGAGCCCGATGTGGGGCTCGATCCCAGGACCCTGGGATCATGACCTGAGCCTAAGGCAGAGGCTTTAACCCACTGAGCACCCAGGCGCCCCAAAAGTTTTTTTTGTTTTTATTTTTTTTAAAGATTTTATTTATTCACAAGAGAGAGAGCACACAGCAGGGGGAGAGGCAGAGGGAGAGGGTGAAGCAGACTCCTGGCTGAGCTGGGAGCCCGACATCAGGCTTGATGATCCCAGAACCTGGAGATCATGAATGAGCTGAAGGCAGACACTTAACCATCTGAGCCATCCAGGCTTCCCTGTTGTTGTTTTTAATCACACATTCTGTAGAGACTTTTAAAATGGATGAGTAAATTTTTGAGTATTTATTAAAACTCATAGAGGTTTTTTGTTGTCATTATTGTTTTAGCCTGTTATTTGTTATGACATGTTTTCCAGACCACTGCAGTCTTGACCAGTGTAAAAATACAGTAGAGCTGTTGTCTTCCTTGACATGGATATTTTATTTCTAATACTTCTGATAATAATTCATTCTAAAGTCAAAGTAGTATTGTTGTGGGTCTCACTTCCCTTTGAAGATATGATAACTCACGGTGAACTGGGGTTGGGACAAACCTCATGGCTTTTCCAACTCAACGAAAGCATATCTGTCCCTCTTCCTACTGGTTTAATTAACTTTTGAACTTCAATTAAAATAGTTATATTTATATTTACCCAACTTGATATTATTCTATTTTGCTTCTCTTTGTAGTTTTTTACCTTCAAATATTGCCTTAGGCATATAAATATTTTGTTATTCCCCTCTGCTTTATACTGCTTGAAAATTTGGTAACAGTATCATATTTGCCATCATCAAGCATAGATGAATTTTTGACCTATAAAGGTTTCAGGAAAAACTCCTCAGCAGAGTTGACACTGATACATTAATGGGTAGATTTTTGATTATGGCTGTACAACTCTGTTTTCCTGCTTCTCTTTATATTTTTGTACTGAGATTAATCTTTTAAAATCCCTTTATTCATATGTGGAAGAATCTGTATTCTTTTTTTTTTTATTTTTTTTTTATTTTTTTTTTAAGAATCTGTATTCTTTTGACCATTTCAGCTATGCTCTCTAACCTTCTAAAGTTTTATTCATCCTTCCTTCTTTCTTCTTCTTCTTCTTCTTTTTTTTTTTTTTGCAATTCTTACAGCTTTTATTTTGGTCTTGACTTTCTTGCATTGGCTTGGAACTGCAAAACATTTTTTTTTGATGCAGTGTTCCAAGATTCATTGTTTATGTACAGCACCCAGTGCTCCAGGCAATACATGCCCTCCTTAATACTCACCACCAGACTCACCCATTCCCCCACCCCCTCCCCTCTAAAACCCTCAGTTTGTTTCTCAGAGTCCATAGTCTCTCACGGTTTGTCTCTCCCTCTGATTTCCTCCAGTTCACTTTTCCTTTCCTTTTCCTAATGTCCTCCATGTTATTCCTTATGTAGTTAAAATTTGGTGGCCAAAATTACACATAGTATCCCGTAGGAACTCTGTCTTTTACTACAGGCGGATAAAGCTTCCCATTCCCTTTCCTTTGTCTGGCTTTATGGTAAGAGCTCAGTGAGTTATTGCCTGTCAGGGATAATCTACAATGACTCCTAGATCTATCCTCAGTTGTTACAAGCCCACTATTCCAGAAATATAAGTTTGGACGCTCTATTCCCCCTGAGAAGGTCACCATAAATTGATCGTGTTAAAGCCCGTTTTCCCCATCACCATATCCATATTTTATTGCAGAATTTTCTCACTGGCCTAGGTTTTCACTATGTAGAAGTGCTTAGGATTATCTACAAACAATACATTATAAATAGTACATTTTTCTGTTACCGTAAATACCAAATAAAATCTCTGGAGGATTCTTAGCATTTTCATCAATAGGACACACAATAAACTACTGTTTTATCCATAACAAACACACAATAAACTACTGTTTCATCCATAACAAAATTTTTACAATAATCAAATTGTTGTTTGAATATAACTTTTGTGGAATTTTGCCCGATGTTTTTTTTTTCCCTTCAAATTGAAAAACACTCAGATAAAGGACTCTTCCTTATATTTATTTTTTTAATCAAAGAACTTTATTATATTCGTCAAACATCACAGTGATAATCATTTTACATGTTTCTAATTAATATTTGATGTACCTATTTGGTGTTCAGCGGTGTACAGTTTGCTGTTCATTTTTATAACAGAATATACCAATTTTTATCTATGAAATTGAGAACCATTAATCATAACTTGTAACCTTCTATAGACACAGTTTAAACAAACCTGTCAGATGCCTGACTGTTGTAGTTCAGGGCACTGAGTTCCATGCCTTATGATAAACTTTTGCATATTTATTTTAAATAGAGTGACATTGACATGGGGGAAGGCATCTGATACTTTCACCCTCTGAAGAGGAGGCTTATAATTTACTTGTTTTTCTCCCTGTGAACATTTGCTTAGAACATTTGCTTAGACATATGTGAACATTTGCTTAGAAACTTTACATTATTTTGAGGCAAAAAAATAAATCTACTCTCAGATGCAGATTTGGTGGCATCTGTGTGGCTCAGTGGGTTAAATGTCTGCTTTTGGCTCAGATCATGATCCCAGGGTCCTGGGATAAAGCCCCACATCAGGCTCCCTGTCAGCTCACTGGTGAGTCTGTTTCTCCCCCTTCCTCTGCCCCCCCACAACTCAAAATAAATAGATAAAATTTCTTAAAATAAGATGTAGATTTTGATACTTCAGTGGGGACAGTTAGGCACATAGCATATACTCTTTTTTAAATTTAAACTTATTTTAAGATATTTATAGATTTGCTTGCATGTATGAGAAATAATAAATGGAGAGATTCCATGATCCCTTATTATCCAGTTTCTGCCAATGGTGATATTTTACAAAACTACAGTACAGCATTAGAACTAGATTATTGACATTGGTGCAGTAAGGATACAAAATAGTTCCATCAGAATGAGGATCCTTATTGTTGTCCTTGTATAGTCACATCTACTTCCCTTCCAGCCAGATTTCTTTATCCCAGCAACAGCTCACCTCTCATATTCATAAGCCGGAGGGAGCACATGCTCCTCGCGGAGTCTGTTCTGCTTGGAGCGGCCAGTCTTCTCTGTGACTGCTAGTCACCTGCCAAGACTTCTCTGCTTCTGCCCCCTGTGGCTGCCATTCACCTTTCACCCCCAGGTACCCTCTGAATTCCTTCGTCACCACTTGAGATGCAATTGGGTCTTCCAGGGACTAAAGCTGTCTGGGTTTCACAGTAAAATGGCAAAAAAGCTTATTGCTCCCATTAAGTTTTTGTTGTTGTTGTTTTTTTTCTTTCCATACTTGGCCTTCTAATTTGCATAGATAGTTCCTTGAGGCTCAGCTGGAGATAAGGTAATGTTATAGCTCCTCTCTTTATTCCCTTTAATTTCCTGTCCTGATCTAGTTTAAAGTCAGTTGGGAACACTTCGTCTGGAACTTAGTGCCATGTTTAGATACAGTCTCAGTTGTTTTCTTTAGAGTTTATTATTAACACTTCGTGTCCAGTATCAAACCCAATGACAGGCACAGAGTAGCCCATCAATGGCAAGAAATAAACTAATGTACACTATAGTGAGGACTAAATTCAGAAAATGAAAGCAAAACTAGATTTCTTAACCCTGGTTTACTGATTTGTTAAGTTTGCAATGGAAGAGAAAACTACCTTTGTATGACAGATGCGTTATATACTAGAGTTGGTAGAGGTTACACAAATCTGTGCAAGTGGTAGAATTTGTATCTTCCTCTCATCCCCTCCCAAACACCAAAACAGCATATACATTTAGTTAAATCAGAATAAAGTCTGTAGTTAATAATACTGTGCCAGTGTCAATGTTTTGGTTTTGATGATTATAGTATGGTTATGTAAGAGGTTATCATTGGAGAAGATAGGGAGAGGGTACATACGAACTCTGTACTATTTTCACAACCACATGTGAGTCTAAAATTATTTCAGAATTAAAACAAAAAGGCAAAAAATGACAAACTTTTAGACTACCATGTGATTTAAAGTTCCTTTCTTTCTCATTCTGCTTGTGTATAAATGTACGTATTTTCAACAGATCAATGTATATGCTTATTTGACATCATCAGTTTCTGTGGCTGGAAGGACTAAATGGGTTCATAGTGCTTGGGTATTCTTGATGGATATAAAATTGAAGATAGGATCCCAAGCTGTACATGAAAGCATTATAACGCATAAGTGTTTATGTGAAACATAGATAATTTCTGTATAGAAGGAAATGATAGTAGAACACTACTGTCAAAACTATATCGATACAATGACTGGAGCCCAAAGTCTGATTTTATGTTGGCTTATCGACGTAACAAAATATTCCTGAACCTAAATCACATTATGAATATCATATGCTTCCTCCATTGATATAATCATTTGATAAGGTTTATAAAATGTTTTAGATTTTTGTTTATATAACATATAACTCAACAGGTATTTTCTTCATATAATAATGGTTAAATTTGGGAATTAATATGTAGCTTCTTTATTATTTTTTAAAGATTATTTGAGAGAGAGAGAGCGCACGTGTGCGCAAGCTGAACAGGGAAAGGGGCAGAGGGAGAGGGAGAAACAGGCTCCCCTCTGAGCAGGGAGCCCAGAGCAGGGCTCCATCTCAGGGCCCAGGATCATGACCTGAACTGAAGGCAGACACGTAGCCAACTGAGACGCGCAGGTGCCCTGTGGAAATTAACATCCACTTTAAAATTATATTTGCTTTATTTTTATGTCTGTTTTCCATTAGAGGTTTGATTTTACCTTCTTTTCATTTCTTTCTGGGATGCTGCTGCACTGAACAGTGTTTCCTTTAGATGGTAACATAGGGTATTTCCCAACAACAAGTTTATAAATAGACCTGAAAAGCACCACTTTATTCTTAACCTAATAGCTAGTAAGGCTCATTTTATTTGTTTGCTTTGACACTTAGTCAAGAGGGCAGATTCAAAATAAACTCTCCTTTTATTATTATTATTTTATTTTTATTTATTTTTTTTATTTCCCAGAATCTCTGGTGGCATATAATTGGCTACCAACACCCATTGCTTATTAGCTTTGTCTCAGTGATTTAAAATAAAAATCCATTAGAATTAGTGCAAAGCTATATCCGTCATACCTGAATGTGCTGGGGAAGGGGGGAGAAGACAAAGCTTGCTCTGGATCACATTTTGCTGTTGTGCATCTTTTTTTTTTTTTCAGATTTTTTGTTTGTTTTTTGTTTTTTTTTCTTTTTTTTATAATTTTATTTTTTTTTTCAGCATAACAGTATTCCTTGTTTTTTCACCACACCCAGTGCTCCATGCATTCACCGGTATTTTTCAAAGAGCTGGAGCAAATAATCCAGAAATTTGTATGGAACCAGAGGAGACCCCGAATCGCTAAGGAAATGTTGAAAAACAAAAATAAAACTGGGGACATCACATTATCTGATTTCAAGCTTTACTACAAAGCTGTGATCACCAAGACAGCATGGTACTGGCATAAAAACAGACACATAGACCAGTGGAACAGAGTAGAGAGCCCAGATATGGACCCTCAACTCTATGGTCAAATAATCTTCGACAAAACAGGAAAAAATATACAGTGGAAAAAAGAGAATCTCTTCAATAAATGGTGCTGGGAAAACTGGGCAGCTATATGCAGAGAAATGAAACTCGACCATTCTCTTACACCGTACACAAAGATAAACTCAAAATGGATAAAAGATCTCAACGGGAGACAGGAATCCATCAGAATCCTAGAGGAGAACATAGGCAGTAACCTCTTCGATATCAGCCACAGCAACTTCTTTCAAGATATGTCTCCAAAGGCAAAGGAAACAAAAGCGAAAATAAACTTTTGGGACTTCCTCAAGATCAAGAGCTTCTGCACAGCAAAGGAAACAGTCCACAAAACAAAGAGGCAACCCAAGGAATGGGAGAAGATATTTGCAAATGACAGTACAGACAAAAGGCTGTTGTGCATCTTTAAACCACAGGGTTGGTTTATCTTCAGTGCGCCCTGTTTTCTACACCCCCTTCCCTCCCCTTAGGGGAGGAGAATATGTTCAGAAGTTGAAGTGGTGGTCATCTCTTTGAAGTTTTAAATTATTCAATTCAGAAAGCAAATCAGATTTTCGTATGCACAGGAGAATATAGTGAATCTCTAGAAACTGTCATCACATTGCACAAGAAATGGAGCATCTCTCATTATACAAGAAAGCATTAACGATGGAAACTGCAGATTTTCTCTAAATCAGGAGCTACGACCGGGTATTTGTCTTGGGCTCTAACTAAAAAGGACCCCATGGTTGTATATGTAGGACACCAGTACAACAAACATATTTGCTCAGCTAAGCCAGTTCTGTTAATTTGTTGAAGAGAATCTGTTAAGTGATTCATTTAGCATCCTATAAACAAAACAAAGGGTGATAATTGTACAAATTATTCTTTTAAGTTTATTGAGCTGGCAGTGTGCGAACAAAGGCAACCTGTGTCTATACTTTGGGTTAAGTAATTAGGTTCTCACAGGATGAGATTTTAATTTAGAAAGATCCCTCTTCAGGTAGTATATAAAGTAAATTGAAGAAGGAGACTGGAATTAGGGAGAATATTCAGAGGGTTGTCTGGGGAGGACGAGGGTGTGAGAAAGCACAGTGGCCACAGGAGTGGAAAAACCAAAACTGGAGAGACAGGACCAGCAGGACTAGTGGATATGAGTAAGGAAGAGGAGAAGCTACAGATGGGACAGAAGATTCTAGGCTGGGGGATTAGGAGGATGGCAGTGTCAACAAACAGTATGAAGAAAAAGAAGAAATGGAACAAGTTTTGGTGGTGATAAGGCAAAAACTCTTTCAATTAGGAACATTTTCCAGCTATTCAAATATAGATATCAGATAGGTGGTATTCTGGCCTAGATTTCAAAATCCAATTTAGGACTGGTGGTATGGCTATTGAAATCCGTCTCTAATGTTTGGATTAGAATGAGATCTTCCAGAAAGGGAGCCTTGAGAGGAAGAAGTCAGAGACATAGGAGAATAGGAGTGATTCCTGTCCCAGAATCAAAATGAAGTCAAGTCTTGAAGAGAAAAGGACACTACAAGGATACCAAGGGCTCCAAAGCAGTTCCAAGGGTCAGAACTGAGAAAGCAACCTTGGATTTGATTGTATTAGCACAGGGAACTGTGGATATCTAGGAGAATAAAGAAGGAATGGGTAATCAGACTTAAACCCTTTGTTAGGCTAGTTATCAAGTTGCATCTTCGAGAAGTTTGGGCAGTGAATAGAGAAGGATATGGTGTTATAGAAGTGAGTAGGATGAAATGTTTGTTTTTTGCATGATTAAATCAGGACATGTGATTTGTTTCCTTCAAGCCGAGGCAGAGGTAATTTTTAGGAAAGAATTAGAACCCAAGGACACTATAGAAGCATGGCTAGTGAAAACTAGGGAGGATGGAGAAAAAAGAAAATAGTCCAAGTCGGATTTGCCCCTGGGTGGATTATAGCCGGAAGTCAGTTGAGCAGGGGACTGTGGAAGTTCCATGCTTTGTTTGTCCATGTACCATTGATGCATAGGGAGATGTTTCCGGATTGGGGTGGGTATGGGTAAAGCTACCATTAAAAACTCACATTCAGACTTGCATGTGAAGATCGATTTTAATTTTTTTGAGTAGTGGGATTGCTGGATATGTTTAAGGAGTGGCCGAACTGTTTTCCTAATTGGCTATACTGTTTTACATTTCTACCAGTAGTGGATTAGAGTTCCCCTGCACGGAATGGTCATTAGACCTTGGTGTTTTCAAAGCTTTGTTTCGTCCTGCTTTTATTTATGAGTTTCATATTCACATCAGTTCCCTTTGCCCCATAAAGTCTGAAGGGATGATGCAGGCTGGCCTGTGTGGCTGCTGCACACGCAGACTGGGAACACGGAACACGGCTATGGAAATCCTAGCCTCAGACACCTCATTCAGTTAGGAGTTGCAAGCAAGCCCAGCTGAACTTTGTCCCAAAGATGTTAATCTTATCGTACCGGACTGTAAACAAACACCCGGCCTCTGCTCCAGAAGAACAAAGATCTACTTCCCCAGCTGCCTGCTCTATAACCACCTTAGAAAGATAGTCCGGCACAGAAGCGCAGCTCTTGACAGGTGCAGAAACGTGAACAATCCATGGGAAACTCTCCCCGCAGTGGGACAATATTTGAATTGTCAGTTTAACTTTTAAAAATGTTTTATATTGCTTCTTAGGTCATTTTTATTACGTTCTGTATTTGTGGCATCGTGACCATTTCACTTTAATTTTAGTAGCATACAGCTTGTTCATTGTTTTTTCGTTGCATTGTGGTTTTATTTTTTATTGTTTTAAAGATTTTATTTATTCATTTGAGAGAGGGAGAGCCAGAGAGAGCACAAGCAGGGGAAGAGGCAGAGGTCGAGGGAGAAGCAGACTCTCTGCTGACGTAGGGTTGGTTGGATCCCAGGACTTGGAGATCATGACCTGAGCCAAAGGCAGACAATCATCTGAGCCATCCCGCAGCCCCTGGTTTTATTTTTAATCTGTCTGTAGTTATGTTCTCTTTCCATTTCTAGTACTGATAATTTTTTCTTGTTTGGGGAGATAACTGTTACCAGAGATTTTCTAATTTTACTTATTTTATAGAGAATCTTTCGGCCCCCTAATTTGTTTTTATTCCCACTCTTAAAATTTTCTTCTATATTCTTTGAACTTATTTTGGTCTTTTCCCTAACTTCTGTAAGTTGTATGCTTACGTCATTAGTTTTCACTCTTTGTTCCTTTTCTACTGTAGATCATCTTAAAAATTTTCCCTCCAAATAATGCTTTAGCTTTATGCCACAGGTTTTGATACCTAGTACATTTTTATAACTAATTTGTTCTCAGTAGTTTTCAACTATCATTATTTCCTTTTCTGACCACAGTGGTCTTTGTTCCCTGTAGCTCTGTTGTTCGAGGTCATCCAAATATACACATCCAGGTGCTAGCAGAATGAAGAATAACATTGTATTTATTTCAGAGCTTATCTTTTTGTTTTGATTACTACTCAGTATAACTTAATTGCCCTGTCTTCTGAGAATGCAGTCTGTTGGATACCAATTTTTAGACATCTACCGTGATTTGCTTCAAGGCCTAAAATATATTTTTTCCACATAGTTGTCAGGCCATCCTTTGAAAAACATATGCAGCGTTTTCAAAGTTCATAGCCTCAAATTCCTGGATTAGATTAGATTAGATTAGATAGAGTTTCCTCTATCTTTAGTAATTTGTCTAATAGTATCTGTAAGTAAAAGATAGGCGCTTAAATCTTTTATTATATTGGTAGTCTAATTAATAGATTCTTATTAAATTTATTAGTAGGAATGGCTATTCAAAAGAATATTTTCTATATGCGCTTATTTAAAATAGGAAACACAGAACATATTCCCTTTTACTCACCACCTATTAATGTGGTGAAAGACAAAACATTTTTAGAGTAGGAGAGCATGATGTGTGGGCTCTTGAGAGAAGATGCAGAACTTAGTTAAACCATTCAGAGACCCCCCCCAAAAAACGCAAACCAAACCTAGTACTGATGAATCATTTCTTAGATACCTGTAACAGAGTAGACATACTCATGAACTTAAAGATTGTTTGGCCAAGTTGAGAAAAAGCCTTGATTGACATCAGCTGTGGTCAGCCTATCTGTATACATCAGTGTGATTTCTATAAAGCACATCTTTTCATCTTGCCTTTTAGAAACATGTTACTTTTAATTGCTGAGAGTAGATAGGCTTCTCTGAAAAGACCTGTTATCCCAATGAATAGGTATTTAAACTGTGGATCTGTCTAAAATTATGTTTTTAATTTTTTTGTTTATTTCTTATCTAAAATAAAATTAATAAATTTATCAGGTGGTTGCTGTACTCAGATAATACTATCTGATCAACCACTTTAGGCTTCTTTGATTAAAATTTTCTTTAAATTATAGACATTTTCATTAAATATGGCCATTACCTATAGAATATGACATTCAAAAAAGAAAATAAAGGCACATAGGAGACAGAGTAAATAATTTTGGGCAGTTTATGTGATCATTGGCACCCTACACTAAGTATCTCATTAATCTTCTTTTTTGGGTTACTGCTAAATAAAAATATTTTCGCATCAAAGTACTCTTAAATTGATTATTCTCATAAGAAGACACAAAAAGTAATAGTCTGCGTTATCTCGCAAGTTTTATATCTGCATGATTTTACTTTAGTTTTCTGTATCTCCATTAGTGCAAGAGGATGATTTTCATGTGCTGAGAAAAAAGAATAGTTCAGTTATTAGTGATTAGCATATTTTAAAGTGTGCATTTTTAAATTGCATATCTAGGTTTGCAAAAAACCCTATTTCTCTATTATAGTGGAGTCCTTTAAATTAGGATGCAGCTTTGCTTGAATGAATGAGTAGCTTTAAGCGTATTGTGTGATCATAGCAAGATAGTTTTAAATAGCACATTCCAGTAAAGAAATTGGATTTTATTTATTACAAAAGAGGAATTTCCTGAAATTTCTGACTTGGAGGGTTTGGCATGATCAAGAACATATTTTGTACCGTATAGGAGTAGGACTGAAAGCAAGAGGGCAAGTTAGGAAACTCCTGTATCTGAGGGGTGAAATCATCACAAGGGCCTAACTCTTCAGATGGACCAAAAATGAAAAGGAAATGAAAATGGGTAAGAAACTGTAACTAGGATCCGATGAAGAAAAGCACAGGGGAAAGTAAAGCTAGTAGAGCCAAGATTTTAGGAAAAGTACGATATTGGAAAATTAGGAGAATTCTAGACTGATGTCAGGAAGAAAGGCCTTCCTCTGCTGTGTGGTCCTTCTAGCTGGACGTAGAATCAGATTGATATGAGGCAGATTAACAGGAGAAAATCAAATTTAATAGGTATACCTATAGGGAATCCAGACTTGGAATTCCAGACACAGTGAGGCAACCTGAAGCTTATGAACTAAGGACAGAGGGTTAGAGTCTGAGCACAGAAAGGGGAATGTCTGTTAATAACTTTCTTCCTAGTATGGGCTCCTTTCCAATGTAATTGCGGGCCGTTGGCACAGAGGTGGAAAGCTTTTCCTACATATGCTGGGTTTTGATTACTTTGAACTCAAAATAATCTTCATGCCAAAGTGACCCATCTTGGGGCAGCCTGTCCTTGGCCTGTGTAGTTCCCTCCTCTGAAACTTCCCTCAAGTGTTTCACATTATTAGTTGAGCTGATGATTTTTTCTGTCTCATTGAACCAGTCTTAGTTCTGACAATAGGTCGGTTCAGTTAAACTTCTTTTAGGAGGTGATGATGCAGATGTGTTTTCAAAGTTAGGCCTGTGTTTCAAGAAATCAGCTATTAAACAAGAGGTGTTTCTGTGGAAACAAAAAAAAAAAAAAAAAAAAAAAAAAACCAGTGGTTAATGATTAGATCAAAATATAAATCAGTTTCTGAGTTCTGAGGATAGCCAGCGGAGATTTTTAGAGATCATGCTTGAAGCATGTTTAGGGAGAGGGAGAACAGGCAGGGGCAGTCTGACAGATTTTTTTTTTTTTTTCCTGGTTTGTAGTTCAGGTGTCTCTGGAGATCTTTGAATGGGCCACTGAGCAACAGGCCCGAAAATTGTCTATAGAGGAGCTGTTGTGATTTCTCTTAAGATAACATCAAGTTGTTCACATTTAGCTTCAGGGCTTTAGGAAAAAGGGCAGTTTCAGTTCTCAAATGCAGCCCAAGGTGGAAGAAAAAACAAAACAAAACAAAAAAACCCAGACGGTAGTTTGGAGAGTTGCAGTCATGTGCTAGAAGAAATTAAGATGTAATCTAGTTTATAATAAACAGGATTAGAACCTAATATTTACTCAAGTATGTTACTGAAACTTTTTCTTCTCTGTAGTCATCCCTATTTTTAAGATAGCCAAATTATCATTTGTTGCAAAATAAGTTTGGTTCTAACAACCTGGCCTATTATTTATATAAGCAGAACAAGAACAGTGATTGACTATACATGTTCTTTTCATTGTGCTCTGCTGGGACATTTTATAAGGAATTTCCAGATTTGCCTATAGTACTTATAGACTTGGATGAATTCCTCTCTTCCTAGAATATCCCAAGGTTCTTGCATCTGCCAGGAAGTGACCTTCTTTACTCACCTGTTAAGGCTACTGGAAATGATAAGCAAGGCATCAGGCCAGCATCTCCCAGGGTTTCTATTGGCTGTATATGGTCGACCTTAGTTTCTTAAAGCTAGGTGGTCATTTCTAAGTCTGTGCATATCTCAAAAAGAACATTCCAGTCAGAGCCTTGCTAACATTACCAGTATTTTCAATTGTATTCCTGTTACAAGGAGAACAGACTCTTACTGAACTTAGGCAAATAAATATATGGTCATAAAATACAAGAATAGTCACTGAATTTTTTTTTTTTTTTTAATTCTGGAGGTTTCAGGTAAGAAAAGATACATGTTTCAGTCCTGTTTCTGATGATATAATTTATCAAATTGCTACAGGTCGGTTTAATCAAGAGATTTCCTTAGATCCTGAAAAACAAAAAACAGTTTTAAAAAGTCAGTGATGGGGCGCCTGTGTGGCTTAGTTGGTTAGCTGTCTGCCTTCGGCTAGGGTCATGATCTCAGGGTCCTGGGATCAAGCCCCATGTGGCTCCCTGCTCGGCAGGGAGTCTACTTCTCCCCCTCCCTCTGATCCTCCTCCCTCTGTGCTCTCTCTTTCTATCTCAAATAAACAAAGTCTTAAAAAAATAAAAAGTTGGCTACATTTTAAATAAAAAGCCCTAAAAATTATAATTATCTTCCTCATGTTATTCAGTCCCATGTTCTTTTTTTTTTTTTAATTTTTTTTTTTAAGATTTTATTTATTTATTTGACAGACAGAGATCACAAGTAGGCAGAGAGGCAGGCAGAGAGAGAGGAGGAAGCAGGCTCCCTGCTGAGCAGAGTCCGATGTGGGGCTCGATCCCAGGACTCTGAGATCATGACCTGAGCCTAAGGCAGAGGCTTTAACCCACTGAGCCACCCAGGCGCCCCCAGTCCCATGTTCTTAATTTTTGTTTTGCTTGATACACTTTTTTCACTAGTTTTGGAAATTCTTACCTAATTTGATTTTATGATCTTAAGGTTATGAGAAACCTATACTGAAATGTTCTTTCGGTGAGTCTCTGATGAAGTACAGCTACAGTGGCATCAGCATAAAACAGTAGCTGTAGATGAGACTTAGATATGCTATGATTAAAGTTGGATTAAGGTTCATCATGATGCACTTGGCAAGGAAATCTGGTCAAGTTCTGTGACCTGCCACACCTCACAATAATAGCATACCAGGATATCAGATTTCTAGGTGATTTTACACAATTTTAGAACACTTAGTTTAGTTATGATCTACACAAACACACTCTAACAAGGTTTAGAGTCATTTATTTGATGCTTCCCATTTCATTTAACATACCAGATAAGTCTTACAAAATCGCGGAAATGTTCCAGGAGCTCTCTGAAACATCTCAGGTAGAATGTAGTCAAAAGATTTCATTTTAGAATTTTATTTTGGGAAGTAGGTAAAAAAAATATCAAAAGGTTAGAACATTTGATTAAGTAGGATCACAGATCATGCTAAAAATATTTAATTGTCTGTCTGAAGTGACAATAAAATATTTCAAAGGCAAATACAGAAAGTTATACAGCTGCGAATAAAATTTAGCTTTAAAAAAAAGTTAAGAGTCAGGTTTTTGTTTTGTTTTGTTGTTTTAAAGTAACCAAAGAAACCTGATAAACACAGGAAATTATTTTCATAAAATAGGATTCTTGCTTTCTGGTCAGATAACTTTTTAAAGATAAAAGCATTTACAGTTTCTTATTGTAATACCTTATTAAGAGCAAACCAATAGTTCAAGAAAACTTTGTTCTTTTAACAAGGAGAAAACAAAAGTTTTAATTTTGTACCAGTATATTCTTGATAATGAAACTCATTAATTTAAATTTATTCTAATCTTAACCAGTACTGACAACACAAAATATTCCATTCTAAAGATTTCTTCTCTATAAACCTTATTCAACTTTCCTGTTTACATTCAGAGTTTGTCCTAAATTTTCCTTCAGCTCAGTTCATTATCCCAGGGTCCTGGGATTGAGCCCCATATGGGGCTCCTTACTCAGTAGGGAGCCTGCTTCTCCCTTTCTGCCTGCTGCACCCCTGCTTTTGCTGTCTCTCTGTCAGATAAATAAGTAAAATGTTAAAAAGATAATAAATCACAAGCCAGGTTTATAGATCCATACTTTAGTTTCTCTGCCGTAAGATAAGAGTTGATAAACCTGTGTTTAGTACTTAATGTTTTCTTTTTTATCTTATTTGGAAATGATATTTTATTTTATTTTTTTTTAAGATTTTATTTATTTTTGTGACAGAGATCACAAGTAGGCAGAGAGGCAGGCAGAGAGAGAGAGGGGTAAACAGGCTCCCTGCTGAGCAGAGAGCCCAATGAGGGGCCTTGATCCCAGGACCCTGAGATCATGACCTGAGCTGAAGGCAGAGGCTTAACCCACTGAGCCACCCAGGTGCCCCTTGGAAATGATATTTAACAAATTTAGCTCATCATCTAACTCGACAAATGCCAAAACTTCAGATTACCAAACATTTTGCAAGCCACCCAGAAATTTCTTTATAAATCTTTTAATCTTATTTATAACCATTTAATTTGCTTTTGACAATCATGCCTAAATTTTTCACAAAACTTAATCATTAGACAAAGTCAACCATTCTAATTTTTAATTTTTTTTAAACAAACTTAAAACAGAGACAACCCATGGGACTTTCATTAAACATCGGTAAAATAAAAGTTTTACATTAATGCATAACTGTAAAGACTGCTTTATATTAATTAAACCAGCAACCTTAAGGTAGCTTTAGTAGTAAATATTTTCCCAGATCATAGGAACTTGATTAAACATTTGGGTTAGTTTCTATCTTTCAGAGGTTTGGAATGCCTAGTTATTTATTATAAGCACTTGCTTTAAACCAACTTGAGTGCTTTTACAAATCAATTTTCACAATACTATCTGGAGATAGAAAAATATCTCACATTTATAACATGTATGGATACACATACACAGACAAGATTTAGTCTTGTAACTTTTGTTCTGCTTGTGGAAATGACATTACGGGCCCAGTTCCCAAATATTTCCCTAATGTGTATGTGTCTGTGTGTGTGTGTGTGTGTGTGTGTGTGTGTGTGTGAAAAACTTCTCCCTAAAGTTCTCCCCAATTTTATTTCAAGTAACTAACTGCTCTTAGGTCCTAAGGAAGGTGAGGTAAAAATTTACATGAGAAAGGCAGAAAGAAGGGATCTCTGTTTTCTTCATGATGAAGATTTGGCGCATATCTGTTATGGAAAGGTCCTAGAGTCTGGGCACAGAAGTCATTGTGGCAGTTTGTACTTTTTTAAAAAGAAGTCTTTTCCCCTTTTATTTCTTCAGTTTCAGGCAGTTGTGGGTTGTGTTTACATTTTAAAGACAAAAGATTTATCATTTCAAGGTACAGAAAAATATGCAAAAAAAAAAGAAAGTTTTTCCCCCAGAGTTTCAGGATAACTGCGATTTAAAATTCACCTTCCTTTCTCCTAAGTACAGTACAGTTTTGTTCCAATAGCTTGATTTTTTCCAATATCCAGAAACACTGTAAGAGGAATTGGCAGTGTTTGGGAATTGGTAAAGATAAGTAGGCTTTGACTGGTTTTAGGGTTACATTTCTGGTTTTGTAGAGATCTGTAAAATAGAGTTATTTTTAATTTTCCAAAGAACAAGATTACAGCCTGAATATCAGGTGATTGGCCTGCCTTTTTAACTAAATATGCTTCTTTATATTAGGGAGATTTTTCACTAAAATTGGACTTAAAATATTTTTATCTTTGTAAAACCTGTATAAAGCATTTTAACAAAAACCTTCTCTTGGGTACATAATTCAGCCTTGGTTTCTGATGTGGTCGTGTTGGGGTTTGGAGCTGATGACTAAGAAATCTTGAGATGGCTTTGGTGCAATAAAGTGTTTTATTATAGCACGGGGACAGCCTTCCTGGGCAGAAAGGGCTGCCCTGGATTGTGAGGTAGGACTGATGATATACTATAGAGTTGAGGGAGGTAAAGTTGAGAAGTTTTCCAAAAGGGCTTTCATATGCTAAAGAAGACTCAGAGGATCCTCAAGGCCTAGTTATTGCCGAGTTTTGGGTTGTTTTTCGCCTCTAGCAGAGCATTAACATTAAGACAGTTGGGAGCTTCCTGGAGGAAGGTTATGTCCTGCCTGCCTTGAGTATAACCTGCAGGTTATAAGGACATTTAATTTTATCTACATTTCTTTCTGCCTTTGTTCCCCACATCAGCTTCTATCAGTCCTTGAATATTGGCCCTTCATGGATCATTTGTAGGAGGGTCAAGGAGAAATTTTTGGTTCTGTTTCTTGTGAAGGGGTTTTGAGAATGGTCATTAGTCTTTTTAATCTCTGAAATTGGTAGGATCTTTTCAAAGTGGAGGTAAAAGGTCTTTATAATTTAAGAGATTTTGCTTGCATCCAGGAGACACAAATTCTTTTGCAGTGGGCGGGTCTAGGATAACACCGGCAAAGAATGTCACATAAGAATGCCTGAAGCTGGTATTCTCAACCCCTGGAAGGTAGGAGAAAAGCAAGTCTTTAGCCATTCTCAGGTGCTTTAGTTAAATTTACTCCTTGCTTTCAACATTTGTAGCAGCAGCCTGTACACTTTGAACCAAGAGGTTAGGCCCGAGTGCTTCAGGTAAATCTCATAGGGAAACCTAAGTTAAAACAGGCAAATGAGGTCAGATTTTAAAGGAAATTTACATTAGATATGGGCATTTATTTCCATTTAAGTCTAATTTCTGTGATTTTATTTTGTCAATGGACCGGTCCCTAAGACAGCTATTATACTAATAAGACAATTAGAGCTCTTTGTGAAGTTTATTTTTCTTTCGAACTTAGCTATTTAAAGGATCAGTCATCTATCTGGCCATGGATGAAGTAGGTCTAATAGTGACTCAAAACCAGTAAGCCTGAATCGCTTAACCAAAAATGCAAGATACATCCAAAGACGGCATAGGTTGGGATGCCTGGGTGGCTCAGTGGGTTAAATGTCTGTCCTCAGCTCAGGTCATCATCTCACGGTCCTGGGATGGAGTCCTGCATCACATTGGGCTCCTTGCTCAGAGGGGAGCCTGCTTCTCCCTCTGCCTGCTGCTCCCCCTGCTTGTGCTCCTTCTCCCTCCCTTTCTCTGACAACAAAAAAACAAACAAAAAAGAGGGTATAGGTGGTACAGCCCCATGATCCAGAAGTTTCCTCCCAAAATTAGGCTAAGCAAAGACCTTTGCTGCAAAGGCAGTAAGCATGGTGTGGTTAAAATGGTGTCTGGTCTCCCACAAAATTATGAGATGTCTCCAGTCAGCAGGAGGCGATAGTCAGTTACATTGGGCAGGTGATACTGGAATGGGACTTTCCAGCACTAACAAGCAACAAATGTTAAGATGGCAAAGATTCTTACAGAGTAGGAAATGTGGGGGTTCAGAGATGGCAGCCAAGATAGAATTCTCGAGACCTCTTCAGTGCAAAAAGGTGTTTTTGTTAAAGCACAGGCACAGTGCCCGTGGGCAGAAGGAGCTGCACTGGGGCTCTGATAGGGGACTGATTAGTTACTTTCATGTTGGGAGAGGGCTAGGGAGATAGCCTGAATCTCTAAGGAATTTTGGAAGTAAGGTTTCCAGGACCTTTGAGGGGGCTAGCTATTGTTGGGAAAAGGTCATTTATTACCATCTAATAAAACATCGTTCATGAGACCCTTCAGATGCGTATCAGCGGGCCCTACACTTGGAGGATGATTCCTACTATGTGTCTTGGGGGCAGGTGTGTGTGTGTGTGTAGAGTTAAAGGACGTTTACAGAGGAATTTTTATATGTTAAAGAAGACTTAGAGGATCCTGGGGTGTCAGGATAATGTTAAGCTAAGATTGCCTTTTGGCCTTAGCAAAGTGTCACCATCAAGACAGGTGAGCTCCCAGAGGACGGTCACTGCCTGTTTCAGGGATTTGTCAGTAGGCTGTAGACAGTGAGGAAATTTAATTTTTTTTCTTTTGCCTTTGTTTCCTACGGTGATTTACTTTGCTAATACTGATATTCACCCTGAATAATACTTGATCTTATGTTTATGAAAGCATTTGGTTCCACATTTAGATATACTCTGGGTACCAAGTATATTCTCAAATTCATTGCCATTGAAATATCAAATGCTTGAGAAAACAGGGTTTACAGAGGATAATCTGAAGGCAAAGCAATCCATTCATTCCTCTAGATACCCTGAACTATTTCTAGATTAAGCCAGTCAGCAGAGAGCGGAATACCTGCATTGAAAGTCTTGATTACATTGTAAAATTTTGTTTACTGAATTGTGTTTTGGCATTTTTTCCATGGAGCTACATTGAAGGAAACTGTAAGAGACCTCCTGTGAGATTTGTTGTTATCTTCTTATACAGATGTCACTGAACACTTTGTTTATTGTGTAGCATGGTTCCTTCTACAAGAGGACTCATTTGAGAAATTTCTTTCTGGGCTCAGTACCAGGAGTCTTACGCTTCTTTAAGCAGCTAGTTCCATTTTATTTTTACAGACAAGATGAACCTCACATGTGGTTGATGTGTCTCCATCTGGGTAGTATGCCAGGAATCCTGAAGCCAAAGTTTCAGCTATACCCCCACAGAAAAATATTGTGGTTTGGCTTTATCAAAGTAGTGTATGGATAAGTATTTTTAATCAAATATTACAAAAAAATTTCATTTAAATAGCAAAAGTTCCCACCCCAGTAATCAGTATTGACTTCTTGATAGATCAGTTTGTAGTTAGCTAACATTTCCCCATACCTGGTCTGCTTTTAGAAATGATATCAAATATTTTAAATTATCTCCTTGTTAATTTTGTTGCTTCTAATACTAGTAAGTGGATTTGCTGTTCTGTGGAGCTTTGGACAGGTCTCCTGACTCATTAAATGAAGGACATGGATTTTATCCATTGTGTCCCTTTCCTTCTGCATCTTTCAAACGTTTCCATCTCCAGACTTCTGTCAGTTATGCTCTCTTTGAACACTGTTAAGCTTGGTAACACTGCCTTTGTTTTTCTTACTTTGTGTGTTTATTTCAAATATTGACAAATACAGATAACAGGTAGCACTTATCTAATTATTTTCATCCTTTTTTATGGCTTGACGTGTAGGATAAAGAAAAAAATTTAGGGAAGTTTGGAGAGAAAAATCAATATAAATGTAAAAATAATGAATTTAAGTTATAGAACATATACAGTAGAGAGGAGAAAAAGGAATATACAGTAGAGATTTCTCTGATGCAATTGAAACTACATGTAGACATAAACACTGAGAAAAAGTTTGACAATTTCTTAAAAATTTAAGCTTGTATCTACTCTGTGAGTCAGAAATTCTCCCCGTGTGCATTTTATACACATGCTCACAGCAATTTCATTCATAATAGTAAAAAACTGGAGACTGCCCTGGAGTCTCTTAACAGAAGCATAGCTAAATAAACTGTGGTAGGCTGTGAGCAGTTGAGCACAAAGGGTAAAACCTTAGAATGCTGTCATCATGTGATTCCCGTAGAAATAAAGGGAAAGAAATTGAAGACCTAGATTTTAAAATATGTTACCTTATTGCTTTTCTAAGTTATAGTATTGTTCTTATACCATGATTCTTAATCGATGGTTCTCCTAGTAAAATACTTCTAAACTTTGTTTGTAACTTTGGCAAAACGGGAAAGATAAGACCTTTCTAGTTGAGTCAAGAGCAGAAACGCTCAGAGGAAGTATTACTGCTCACATACAGAGAGTGTTTTGGCATTTGCCACACAACATGTTGCGACGGTTTTATAACCCAAAAAGAGTATGTTTTCAGCAGAGCTCAAGTGAATTATCTGATTTGATGTGGGCTGGTATGCTTGTGTCAATTGTCACATTTTCTCCTATTATTTGTCCCCTGATTTTGACATGATTTTTGCATGACCATTTCCTTTTTTCTGTGTGATCTCGGCGACGCCTGCGACTTTACATATTATGATGATATCATCGTACCTTTGGGAAAACACTATTGATTTGCCTAGGGTCTTGAATCAGACTAGCACGCTTGTTCTTTTTCTTCTATAGGATATTATCAAACGTGGTTTATTTACTATGACTGGTTACTGAACTGGCTTTGGTACATCCAGAAATAACAAGAGCTGTGAAATGTAAAGAGGCGGGAGTTAGGGAATGCTCACTTTTATTCATTCATTTAATCTGATTGTTAATGGGTAACTCCTCGGACACCGACCATTGTGGAGGGCCGTCAGATATAGTGGTGGACCAGAGGTTTGATCACAGACTTCAAAGCTGGCCTACAGTGGATGATTAATTACACAATGACGTAATTTCAGCTGAGTGCAGAGAGTAAGTACAGGGTGTTCTGAGGATCCATGTGGAATACTGGGGGATTGAGGAGTAAGGGTCGGGGGATATCCTTAACTTCAGGAAGCGCTATCTGAGCCGAGTCTTGCCAGGTATGTTTGTACAGCCGGATGAAAATGATGACAAGAAAGTTCAGGTGACAAAGCCAGATCTGGAGTGTAACAGAGGCAGTATTTACGAAAATACTTCTTTTCTTCCTGCCTCAGCATGCAGTGTAACCAGACCTGGAGACTCACATCAAGGCTGCAGAATGGAAAATCTATTTCTATATTTTGATGTAAATTGTTAGCATGGGGAAAATAAAATTTAAAATCCAGCAACAAATAAAATTCTACTTAAAGAAAAGTGATTATAGTGATCACAGGTTTATGACATCAACTTAAGGAAAAAATCAATATGTGCTTTTGTTGCAGCAGAGATATTTTATGTTTTAAGAAATTAAGTTCTCTCACATTAGGAAATATTCTTGTGTTGTTGTTTTTCTCACATAATTTCCCACCTAGGAGACTTGTTGGCAGTAGCACTAAGAACTCCTCCTAGGCTCACTTACACAATAGCTGTGTTTCAGACACATATTTTTTTGTCTTAAGCAAAACCTTTGCCCTAAGATATACATTCTCACTCATTTACTGTAGAAGCTTGTGGTCCCTTATTTTAGGTTTCTTGAAAGGTGAGGTTTTAGTGAGGACCAAATATATTTATTCTCTTCATAAAATACTTCATAAGTTACACTTCAGACCCCATAACAGTGAATTTGAGGGAAATTTTACTTCATGCATCACACACAGCCTACTTCTAAATCCCTATATATTTTCCTCCAGTCTGATAAATTATATGCTTCAAGGTATGACAAAATGTTTTCTGAAAGTTTATTGGTTTTTAAATGCCAAGTGGTGGAAGAGATTTTCTATGATTTTAGACTTTTGCATCCTATTGCAGTTGAGGGAAGGATTTATCTATTTGAAAGATTCTCTTCGACAAGGGGTTGGCAAGTATAGCCTGTGGGCTAACTCTGGTCTCTGTTCTTTTAAAGTCTGTGAGCTATGATGGTTTTTACATTGTTCCAGTGTTATTAAAATAAAAAGGAAGAAGAAGAAAAAGGATATGGGACTGAGAGGTAGGCAGTCTGCTAGGCCGAAAATATTAACTGTTTGGTATTTTACAGAAAAAGTGTACCTTTCTTGTGTCAGGCCATCTGAACTCTTGTTTCAGCTAGAGTAAATGTCCAGTGCCACTTGGTGGGGAATTTTTAGTTATTAAAACTCTAGCGATATTTAGATTAAACAGTTAGCATTCTGAATAACTCACAGTATGTTTTCTTAAAAAATTCTAACTCTTCGCTGTATTTTATTTTAAGTGTTTCTTTTAATTCCAGTTAGTTAACATACAGTGTACTATTACTTTCAGGTTGTACAACACCTGGAATTCAGTAATTTCCGTAGGTCATGGTGCTCATCATGACCAGTGCCCTCCGTAATCCCCAGCACCTGTTTCACCCCTGCCCCTACCCCCTCTTCTATGAAGTTTAGTAATTTTTTTTATTTTTATTTTTAATAAACATATAATATATTTTTATCCCCAGGGGTACAGGTCTGTGAATCACCAGGTTTACACACTTCACAGCACTCAATATAGCACATACCCTCCCCAGTGTCCATAACCCCATCCCCCCTCCCAACCCCCCTCCCCCCATCAACCCTCAGTTTGTTTTGTGAGATTAAGAGTCACTTATGGTTTGTCTCCCTCCCAATCCCATCTTGTTTCATTTATTCTTCTCCTACCACTTAACCCCCCATGTTGCATCTCCTCTCCCTCATATCAGGGAGATCATATGGTAGTTGTCTTTCTCCGATTGACTTATTTCTAAGTTTAGTAATTTGTAGGACAGTGACTCTCAAGTAGCAGCACAGGTTTTAAGTTATATTGCTCTTAGTTTTACTAAGTTTAAAGCCTCCCGAGTTACATAAATGCTATGTTAGTTACAAAAAAACAAAAACAAACAAAACCCCCAAAACCCTATTCTTCTAAGCATATATAGAACTCGCAGCCTGTAGAAGAGATTTAATAGTGATGACTTATAATTCACAAGCTCCTGTGATGGATTTTTCTGTCTTAATGATGAATTTGTCGGTTGTTTTCATGTATCCACAAAACATGTATTACTCTGTGACATTTTCCATAGGTTGAATTTTAAAGCATATTGTTTCATTCAGGAAAGATGTAAATTCATTTTAATTTTTCAATTTTTCATGCAGATTTCCAGTTCTTAAAGATTTTGTAAATATCAGCTGAATGTTTTACCTTTTTATTCTTTCTTTTCGCATCTATCTGAAAAACCACCAGTGGGTGAGAAAGAGTCAAATTATTTGAAAAGAAATGCCTCTTTTTAAGACTTATGGCAGAGTACTCCTTGTTATTTAAGTGAGGTGTGTACTACAGCAGACCAGCCTTTCTTTTTTTAGTAAACCCTGTCATTCAAACTTTTTAATTATTTCTATTAAAAGCTGCAGAGGAGCTTTCGTTAGTGACCACAATGGGAGCATGTTTTGGGGAAAAAGTGTAAGAAAATAAAATTCTAATTTTTGTCAAAGTTTGTTCAAATAAAATTGAAGAGAGAAATAGAGTAAGCAGGCAAATATGCTGTATAGTAAATGAGCCAGAAATCAAATGTACATCCAGAATGTGGTATGATAAGAATTCTCAGCCTTCAAATTTGATATTGAAATATGCAGTACCAAATATCAAAAATAAAATGTGTTGTGCCTAAATACAAAAACCTTTATTCCCAACTGAAAATTTTATTCTCAAACCAAACTCAGTGTAGGGACGCCTGCCAAGCTTGTTACTTTGCCTGGCTTGCCCTTACTGAGCTATTTGACAGACATCCTGTAAGTTCTCTGAGACTAAATTTCCTGATTTGAAAAAAGTGCGTCCCTACCAAACTTAAGGAGGTGCAAACAATACAACATGTACTAGGACTCTTTAAATAATAAAGTGATATATAAATATTAGATGTTGTTTTTATTAAATCAATGGTTGTACCTCTTTCTGTATTTAACTTTTCCAAATACTGCTGTATAAAAGGAGACATTTCATACATATTCATGCCTTTATCTTCAAGGCAGTGATTGGTAACACCTACACTCTTCTTTTGAAAAGTTTTAAACTCCAATTAAAATAATGGCTTAAATATCGATGCTTGAAAATGAGAAGAAGTGCAAAACACACAATTTACTGATGCTGTAAACACCGGAGAAAATACCATATGACATGCATTTGTTCATAAATAATACATATGCCCTCTCCACGAAGCTCAACTTCAATAAAACACAACTAGCGGAAACATCTCAAATTCTCAATGTGTGACCTTTCAGTGTGATGGTGAAATTTCACATGCAATATATCTAAATCTTCACTAATTATCTTTCCATTCAGGTACTTTGTATTTATCGATATTTATTCAGTTGCTTTAAAAAAATTTAAAAAATGAGGAAACAAGGCAAATATTGAGAAAGCCCAAAGGTTTTCTTCAGCATGTTCTGGATTTAGATGCTGGACTGCTGTTTCCACAGATGTACCTACTTTGTCTTTTTCTGACATCCATGCCTTTATAATAGCAGAATGATGAGCAGGAGTTTAGTGGAAGGAAAGCCTCATTCCCAGTAGTTCTGGGTTCTGTTTTGTTTTCTCTCCTCACCTGTGGTGCATTTGGGATCCAGGTTGTAGTAAGTTTCCTGTCTCTTCTCTTCCGGACTCACTTCTGCACCACTGTTCTTTCCTTCTCCCCGAAGCACCCCCCTGCTCAGGAATACTGGTCACCAGATCATTCTATCCAGTATGATTCTGTAATTTATGTTATGCTGTTGTCTTCTGTTTTTCTAGGAACTTCACTGTATTCAGGGAGGGGGTGTTAGTGGCCCTGATCTTAACAGTGATGCATAATTTTTTTACTTAAAACCCTCCAATGGATTTCTTTCTGGTATGCTTAAAATGAAATGTACAACATGGTCATGGTTTACAGTCCTGTCTGCTCTGGTCTCCACCCCTCCCAACATCTTCTACCCTGTTCTTCCTTTCTTCACTGTGTTCCAAAAGCCCTGGTTTCCTTATTATCCCCAAGCATGCAAAGTATGCTCATTATTGTATACTGTATATGTAATTTAATATGTAACAACATACACATATTATGTAATGTCATGTCAGTAATGTATATACACACACATTCATTAAATATTTATTATTTATTAGCTACCCAGTTATGTACTTTAATACATAAATGCCATGAAAACTGAAACTCTGTATTGTTTACTCCTGTAACCCCAGTGATTTGAACAATATATTGTGCTCTTAGCTATTCCCTGAGTGAATGATAAGTGAATGGATCAGTGAATGAATTCATGCATGAATGAATCATTCCAGCACAAGTGCTAAAATTGAGTTCATTAAGTCTTAAACCTTAGACCTGAGTTCCTTCTCTGCACCAGGAATAACCTGTTCTCTGCTCCTCCTCCATTTATCTGCATCTCCCAGACACCGTTCTCCCCTCCTGTCCAGCTGAAGTCTATTTCTTTCCTTTTTTCCTGATTATATAGTTTTCGTAGAGCGCCAGATATTACTGAAATTATTACCTGTATTGTCCACTTTTGCAGTTTCTTTTAATACTGCCTTTTGCAACTTTTTCCATATTATTTTAGGCCTATGCTAATGTGATTTATAAGAAATATATTTTTTGTTCTTTGTCCATCATTCCTGGCACACAGCTCCTCAAATCCTTGTAGTTTCCTAAGAGATAAGTACAATAAAGGTGAAATGGATTTTTTTTTTGTTATTCATAATAAGCTCCTGGGGCACCTGGGTGGCTCAGTGGGTTAAGCCTCTGCCTTCAGCTCAGGTCACTATCCCAGGGTCCTGGGATGGAGCCCCAAATGGGGCTCTCTGCACAGTGGGGAGCCTGTTTCCCCCTCTCTGTCTGCCTCTCTGCCTACTTGTGATCTCTGTCTGTCAAATAAATAAATAAAATCTTAAAAGAAAAAAAATAAGCTCCTTTGAGCTACGCCAGAGTTTATGCTAGAGGTGATTTTTGGAAAGCCCCTAGATAATCACAAAAAGGCGGGGGGCTGGTTAACAGTTGAACCATCCTGACCTCTGGGAGTTTAATCGTCAATGGCCAGTGATTTAATGATTTTGCTTGCGTTCTGAGACCTCCCTAAAAATCTCTGAAGTTGGTGTTGGGAAGTATTTTGGGCTGGTGAATATGTAGAGGACTGAGGGAGGTGGCACCCCTGGAGAAGATGTGGAAGCCCTTCCCACATACTTTGCTCTGTGCATCTCTTCTGCCTGGCTATTGCTGAGTTGTATCCTTTTATGATAAAACAGTAATATAGTAGTAAACTGGTTTTCTGAGTTCTGTGAGCCATTCTAGCAAAGGGTCATACTTGAGAAGGGGGTCATGGGAATCTACTTTTAGCTGGTCTGTCAGAAGCAGAAGGGACAAATTAGACGTGAGATAGGCATCTGAAATGGGTTGGTCTTGCGGGCCCCCTCCCCTAACCTGTGGGATCTGACTCTATCTCCAGATAGGTAGTGTTAGAATTGCGTTAAATTATAGAACCTCCAGCTAGTATCAATGGAGAATGGGAGAATTCCTTAATGTGTAGGAAAACTCACGCATTTGGTGTCAGAGTGAAGTTTTGGAGTAGAGGAGAAACACAGAAGAATGTTGTGGTTTTTTTTCTTTTAGGCCTCAAAAAACTACAGTTGTCTCAGAGATAGCGCTCCCAAAGAGTTACTTGGTATTGTTGTTGTTAGTATTTATATATCATCACCAAGCACTACAGCAAGCACATCCTCAAGACAAATTGTTTGGTGGCTTTTACTGAGTAATATTTAAGATGTATTTTAGATTAATTTAAATGCTGTAAGGATTTAATTCCAGTGATTTTGGTCAGGGATCCTCACCCATATTACTTTTGCGGCCAGAACTACCAGTAGTGGTATTAAAATGCAGCCACAGTTTAATAGAATACATTCCTGGCATCTTTGTAAAGCTACAGCCTGGCTAGAAAATACCTAAAAGAAAAAGAAAAAATCTTTTGCTGGTTTTCCTGATCAAATTTTGTCAGTAAGATACAAAGAAGATGCTCTCAGTGTTAACATTCATGGCTTAAAGCTCATTGCGGGCTTGAAAGTAGGTGTGGCCCATTCCGCAAAGGCAGATGCAGCTAAGGATGAGGAAAACCCTGGAGGGCTCCACGGGATCATCCCCGAAGACCATCCCAGTTTTCAGACATGCAACTGTGCATGGTTTAGACTAAATTTTACCCTCATGTAGATTATTGGGGTGTCTATATGTTATAGAAAATAGTTTTAATCCTGAGGAAGTATTTCCTTCCGAGCCCTATATTACTAGGTCTTATACTGCACATTGTGTGCTTCGGAGGCTAGAGTGTGAAGAATGCCCATCAGGTAACAAACCGGCAACTGCAAATTCAGGGCGGTGCCATGTGTGTTGAGAGGAAACCGGAGCCTCCTGCTTCAAAGCTGCTATGGACTTTTTATCAAAAGCATGTCTTTTGTGCTTCTTATCAATTTTATGTGTTTAAAAAAGTGTTACAAATAATTTTTTTAAAGATAGAACTTCTATTTTTATAAAGAAGCAAATTCAAAGCCTCAGGTCAAGAAGACAACAAATTAGCCATGTCATATGGTGCTTATGTTGTGGGGTTTTTTTTGTGTGTGTGTGATTAAAAAGGGGCAGTTTTCTTCTTAAAACTTTTATTTCAGTATTTAAGAGAGCATATAAACAAATATAAAAGAGGAGGGCACATGGGATACAACATTACAAAAATTCAAGTTATCTAATATAGAAAGAGCTAGATGTATGTATGAAATTAAAACTGCTAATGTTTAAAATAAAACAGACATACATTTCTCATTTATTTGACTTATATTTTCTAAATTATGATTGTCTGTTTCTTTAAATCTTCCTTGAATTAGAATTTTATACTGACATTTTCCCTATTAGATTGTGATTGTTTGGAGTATAGTGTCTATGGCTCTAGGTATCTTATGTCCCCATATTATCTTGTTCTATACTTACTGTGAAATACATGTTTTACAAATGTTTCCTGAATGAATGATAGCCATGCCTGAAGGAAATCCATTTGTTCTCTGCTGAAAAAACATAAGACAATGGGAAGTTCTCAATGTAAATAAGGTTCATGGGAAATCACTCTTTTGATTTGACCACATCCTCTGTAAATGAGAAATCTGGAATGGAAACATTTCTGACCAACTTGTAAACTCCGTAAATGTGTTCATGCCAATAAAAGGTAGAAAACTCTGGGTATTTGCACAATGTATTCATTTGTTCTTTTAATCTAACTGATGTTGAAAAAAAGTTCAGATTACTAATGGTGGCATGGGAAGGTAATGTGGAGAGATTTTTAAAAAGCAAGAAATGTGGTTGGAGGCTGAAAAACTGTAATTTAAATGTAAAATATGAGAACTCGTAATTTAAATATTTACTGGATAGTGTGGTGGGTTCCGTGTAGTGTTTCATTCTTCTAATATGTGTGTTTTTTCACCTTCAAAAGGACACTTAGAGATTTTGGCCTAGTTTCCATTTAAAACCAGACTTGTTTTCAAATAAAGGAAGTATGGTAGCTTTGTTCAAATTGTTTATAGTAGAAAATATAAAATCCTGCCATTGGAGAAGAAAACTTACATTTATCTTAGCACACAGAGAACGTGGTTGTTTCCAAAGTACGTTTTTCTTTAATATTTTAATTCCTTTTCTTTTTTTCCAGGCATTTCCTGGGAACATCAACTCTGATAGTGTGGTTCGTCATGATTTACAGCATCCAGTGATCGCCCGCTATGTGCGCATCGTGCCCCTGGACTGGAATGGAGAAGGCCGCATTGGGCTCAGAATTGAGGTCTATGGCTGTTCTTACTGTGAGTATCTGTTGAAATTTATGGTGGATTTTGTCATTTTCATTTAATTAGTGATTTGTTTTTGATTATTTAACATTACTTGCTTTCTCTGACAATAAGCTGCCTTGTTTTTATATATAAATATATAAGTTTATCTATATGTTCTAGATATATTTTTACATCTTTACACAGAAACACATAAAAATACCTTAAGCAAAGGATTTTTGTTCCGTAGACTAAAACGACAAAGCTTATTAAGTAAGTTACCTGAAGTCTTATGCAATATTTAAAAGTAGAAACTTACATTATTATCCATCATTTTGACTCTTTGTGATGGATTTTGGATATATTCTTGAGAATTCCCTGCCAATTCTCATCAATTTCACCTTTTACTATTTTAAAGCTAACCACTAAATTTTAATGTCAAGGATATTTTATATGTCTGCAAGTTTTATTTGCTCCTTTAAAAAATTGCCTTGGTCCCCTAAAATGATGCTTTTCTTTTAATCATATTTTAAGCTCTTTTTCTTATTTATTTCTTAAATACATTGTATAGATGTCTGGTGATTCTAATATATGGATTTTGGGGGATTACAGCTCTGCTGTCTTGTTTCTACTCATTTTTACCAGTAGTGCTTGTTTGCCTTTCCTCTTCTTCTGTCTTTCTTCTTCTTTACAGCCCTCTTATCTGCCTGTCCTTCTCTTCCCCATCTTCTTGACTATGACCTTAGTTTCTTTAAAACTTTCATCTGTGGAATTTCTTTCAGGCCAAGGTTGATGATGGATTTGTCTACCGAAGATCTATCTTTGCTTATTTGCTTCTATGAAAGCAGTACTAACACAGAATTACTTTAGAGATTGTTTGAGGTGTTTTGAGGCTGCTAGGTAGTAGAGAGTCAATCTGCAAATACATGATTTGCAGATACTGGCTTTAGAATATGAATTCTATGATAAAATATTTCCCTCCTCCTAGGAGTCTACCATTAGACTCTCCCTTACCTCTCCTACAGATACGTAAAAATAAAAGTTCACTACAACCAGAAGATGGCAAATGACCTATTGGCAAGCTTTTTAAAATTAACCAAACATTTAGTAGTTTATAATAAAAATATATATAAAGCTTTCACCTCTGTAGAAATCAGTTACAGAGATTGGTGTGGAAATAGTAGCTGTTGTGATAACCAAATCATATTTTTTTATTCATGAGCAATATTGTTACGTGCAAACTGAAATGGTTACTACAAAGGGGCCATGGAGATCATTTAAAAGTTCTCCAGGTGTTTATTTTATTTGGTCATCACTTTATTATAGCAAATACAACGAGTAGAGAGGCAGAGAAATGTAGTTCTTCAGCAGAATATAGATCTTCAGGAGGAAGATCTTGTTAGGAGAACTTGTTAGGAGAAGTCTAAAATGAGCCTTAACATAAATCTGGGTTCTCTGTATGTGGTCCTGGCATTATGGATACAGAATTCTGTGTTCACACATATTCTAAGTATCAGCACATTGGGAAGGCCAAGACAAAATGTGGTATTTTCCTCTGCATGATGGATTTTCTAGGGAGCATGTTCAGTAAATGAAAAATGTGTAATGCTCTTCATGGAAACCATGATGTATGAAATTTATTAATAATTACTTAGCACTGGGGGTGCCTGGGTGGCTCAGTGGGTTAAGCCTCTGCCTTCGGCTCAGGTCATGATCTCAGGGTCCTGGGATCGAGCCCCGCATCAGGCTCTCTGCTCAGCAGGGAGCCTGCTTCCTCCCCTCTCTCTCTGCCTGCCTCTCTGCCTACTTGTGATCTCTCTCTGTCAAATAAATAAAATAAAATAAAAATCTAAAAAAAAAAAATTACTTAGCACTTTTTATGTGTCATGAAATATGCTGAATGTTAGTAATACCATGGTGAATAAGGAAAACATTACATGAGACATCAGGTAGAACAACTAATATAGTAGTGTTTACCGGGATTAAAAATAGTGAAAGTTAAAATACACCAGAGGCATATCGCCTAAATGATAGAGCTGAAAGGAAAGCCAGTGAGTCTGGTACAATGCTAGAGCTCACGACCGCTGTTCTATTTTCCTACTCCTTGATTCCAACAAAATGAGCAATGATGTAACCATCACCAAGTCAATAAAATAATCATATTGACGCCTGGCCCCCCCTCCCAGTTACTGCTGCTTTTTAAAGGTAGAAATTCACTTGATTTTTATCCTCATAGATTAATTTTACATTTTTTTTTAGTTTCACGAAAATGGAATCCTGAAGTATACGTCATTTCCCATCTGAGTTCTTTCTTCAAAATAATAATTATAAGAATTATCCACACTGTTATTTAAGGTATTTGATTATATTTATTGGCCCTGTTACTCTATTGTATGAATATCCTATAATCATCAATTCATTTTATGTTAATGAATGTTTGAATTATTTCCATTTTTGGCTATTTTAATAGAATTGCTATAAATATTCCTCATGGATGTCACCTTAGGAAGGATAATACCAAGTTAGGATATATGTATGTTTAATTTTTGTCAGTAATGACAAAATTCTTTTCTGCAGTGGTTATTATCAACTCACACTCCCACAGCCAATGTATTGGCATTCCTGTTGCTTCACAAATTTGGGAACTTAGTATTGATTTCAAAGTTTTAACCATTGTGGTGAGTGTTCATTATATCTCATTTTAGTTTTAGTGAACACTTTGCTGATTTTTAAAGAGGTTATGCTTGTCTTTCCTTTGTATACCTCTTTCTTTGAAGTGTTTGTTGAATTTTGCCCGTTTTCCTATTGGATTATCTTTTATTTATCTATTTTCCAGTTGTTTTTGAATACTTTTTATAGCCAACTCCCTCTCTTTATCTTTTATTTTATTCTTGTTAGGATATCCAGACATATTATCTTATTTTTGAGATGGCTTTCTTTAAAAAATCATTTTAAAACCAACACTGTTAATGGGGTTACTTAGAGCTCAGAGTAAGGGCAAACACCGCTTGCCCAGTGGCAAATAGTGTGAGGTGACTCAGGTGTGGCTTAAAAGAGGACATTGTGTTCTACAGTTGTTGCAAGTGGATCTGTGAAGTGGTGAGCTCATACTATCATAGCCTTCTCCATCTAGCCCGGGCTTTGGGAGTCACAAATGGAAAGGAAAAAAATGCCTGAAGCTACATAGGAAGCTAGGTTTTTGTAGTATATAAGCGTCTCTCGGGGGGCAGGAATCGTACACTTTAAAAACTGTATTAACATTATACCAGTAGGTGCCAGTGGAGTAAATGATGAACTAGTAACATAAAATAAAATGTAGGATAGAAGTTGAAAAATACCATTGTAGTAGATTGTAGTAAGTTGGATAATGGTCTCCAGAGGTATCAGGTACTAATCCCTGGAACTGTAAATGTTACTTAATAAGTCAGAGCGTTTGATTTAGTTAATGATTGTGGCGTGGGGACAGTATCGTGCATTATCCGGGGGGCTTCTAGGTACATGGGTTCTGTCCTTGTGAGCGGTGGGCAGAGGGAGAATTCATAGACAGGAAAATGGAGGCACTGTGACCATGGCACAGAGATCGAGTGATACTTTTATAAGTCAAGGAATGTCAACAGCCTCCAAAAGCTGGAAGAGGAGAGGAGATTCTCCTTGGAGCCTCCGGAGGAATTGAGGTCCTGCTGACATGTTGATTTGAATCTAGTGAAAAAAATCTATGTGAGAGAATAGAGCTGTTGTTTAGAGCCACCAGGTTTGGGGTACTTTGTACAGCAGGGACTGGGAACCATAGACGTATCAATATCATTTTAGGGGGAGAAAAGGTACAAACATAGCTCTAGAGCCATGTTCTTTAGTAGAACTTTAAACAAAGATGTGAATGTCCTTGACCTGCTGTAGTCTGCTAGTCACATCTGGCTGTTGAGAACTTGAAATGTAGCTGAGATAACTGAGGAACTCATTTTAAATTGTGTTTAATTTTAATTCACTTGAATTTGAATTTACATAGTGTGACTGCTGACTACCATATTGGTTGGTGTAGATTAGGAGAACCAAAAGTCTGCTTATTATTTTTCTTCCATGTTCTTTTATAGTTTAAAGAACCTACAACATTTATTTTTTAAATGGCATTCTCTGATTTTTTTCCCTTAGTTTGGTGAACAATGATTAATATCCTGGACACAGTTTTTATTGTCAAAGAGTTGATAACTAGTCATTTCTTTAACAAGATCCCCAACTGGGCCATTTTTGTAACTAATGTCCAGATCAGATTCTTTTTATTTATCTATTTTTGAAGAACCCAAATTATATTTATGTATTTTCCAAGAGAAATACACGTTTACATTAAGAAAAGTATGTGTTAAAAATATTTGTGATGGACAACTTTCCTAAAGCTACTATTGTTTAAGTTTACCTGTCCTAGTGTAGGCCCTTAGAAGATGGCCTTCTGGTTTTGTTTTTGTTTTTTGTTTTTTTGTTTTTAATTTAGTGAAATACTATGTCAAAGACTTTGCCTTTTCAATGAGAAAAAGAATCATGGATCTTTGAAGGGGAAAAGTCAGATACACCCTTTTATTTTGCCCTCGTAAGAGTTAGCAGTACTCTGTATGCTAGCGTCCCCGCAAGGAGAAATTAGGCTTCGATCACTCCTGTGGGAGAGAGAAATGAATTCTCTCATCTTTCTAGAAACCCCTTGGAAGACTTATCTGAGGTCTGTCCTGAAGTTGCAGATCAGGGAATGGGAGAGCCCTTCCTCTGTTTCTAAGTTTGCGGAAAGGACTGGAGAGGGCAGGATGTCAGCGGGAGCAGTGCTTCTGTTGGAGGCCTGTGCTGCTGCCGTCCCCCTGGTGTTTGTCATTTCTCCTCTGTGGAGTTCTTCCGTGGCCACTTATCTGTCTGAGAAGTTCGGTATTTCTCAAGCTTGTGGAGAGAAAGTTCACTCTATCCAGGTGGAGAAGGTAAGTTGTAGGCCACTTTTTTGAAGGCTTACGGCGTCTCCTGTTGGTATTTCCCGACTTGTCTTGAGAGTCATCAGAGTTCTAATTTCAGTGAATCTAAACTCATTTTAAATTATTGTGTTCCCTCTACATTTGGTTTTCCCTCAAGTTTAATTGAAGGAAGAGCCTGCTGTTATTTTTAAAACTTAGTGATATTCCCCACATCTTCTGACTCAGTAAACCTTCTCCCAAAACACCGATGCTAATCTTCTTACTCTGTACTGGAGAGACTACATGAAGCAGAAGGGAGACGTCTCAGTCTAATAATTTCTAAAAATCATTTATGGCTGCAGTACTCCAACATTCATTTTACACAAGCCCAATACAGTGTCCTGATTGACGTGAGCATTTTGGATGACAAATACTGTATGAGCTTTTAACCAGAGTCTTCATAAGAGTAAAGTCAGTGCCTTGGGAAACCAAGATACACACAACTAAACTAGTTTTTGTATATGCCTTCAATTTGAATGAATAATTAATAAAGCCTGGATATACCACCCAATGCAAATCATGGTAGAAAATAAGCACCATACTAGGGCTGGAAAAAGTATCAAGAGAAGCCAAATACAAACAAAATACAAACAAAAAAGCCAAATACAAACAAAAGGACAGTGTTTTGTTCATTTCATGCTGTGCAAATGAGATTGTCTTCTGTAGGGACCACAAACTGATACTCAATATGACCATGCTGCCTCAGCAAGAGGTGCTGTCGTGTATGTGTGTGTTAGTTTCCTAGTGTTGTCATAGCAAAGTACCACAAACTGTGTAGTGTAAGACAACAGGATTTGTTCTGTTGTAGTTCTGGAGGACAGGAGTCAGAAACCACAATGTCAGCAGAGTTGATTCCTTCTGTAGGCCCAGAGGGAGAAGCTATTTCATGGGCCTCCCTTAGTTCTGGTGGTTTCTGGCAGTCCTTCATGCTCTTTGACCTAATCTTTTGTGCATCATTCCACTGTCTGCCCCTCCGTTCACACAGCCTTCTTCCTGGTGTGTGCCAGGGTCTGTGTCCTCACGTGGCCTTCTCCCCTCTGTGTGTCGGGGTCTGTGTCTTCATGTGGCCTTCTTATAAAGACACCACTCACTGGATTTAAAATCCACCCTATCCAGTATGACCTAATTTTTTTTCTTTCTTTCAAGATTTTATTTAAATTATAGCTAGTTATTTAACACATAGTGTAGTATTAGTTTCTGGGGTAGAATTTAGTGGTTTATCAGTTGCACATAACACCCGTTGCTCATAACATTAAGTGCCCTCCTTAATGCCCATTACCCAGTTACTCCATCCCCCTACCCACCTCCTTCCAGCAACCCTCAGTTTGTTCTCTTTTGGTAAGAGTCTGTTGTGATTTGCTTTTTATCTTACTTTATTTTTCCTTCCTTTCCCTTATGTTCATCTGTTTTGTTTCTTAAATTCCACATATGAGTGAAATCATATGGTATTTGTCTTTCTCTGACTGACTTATTTTGCTTAGCATAATATACTCTAGTTCCATTCTCATTGTTCCAAATGGCAAGATTTCATTCTTTTTGATGGCTGAGTAATATTCCTCTGTGTGTGTGTGTGTGTGTGTGTGTGTGTGTGTGTGTGTGTGTATCACATCTTTATCCATTCATCAGCCAATGGACATTTGGGCTCTTTCATACTGTGGACATTGGGGCTATAAACATTGGGGTGCACATGTCCCTTCAAATCACTAGTTTTGTATCCTTTGAATAAATGCCTAGTAGGATCTTAGGGTAGTTCTATTTTTAACTTTTCTGAGGAGCCTCTGTACTATTTTCCAAAGTGGCTGCATCAGCTTGCATTCCCACCAACAGTGTAAGAGAGTTCCTCTTTCTCTGCATCCTCGCCAACATCTGTTGTTTCCTGAGTTGTTAATTTTAGCCATACTTACCAGTGTGAGGTGGTATCTCATTGTGGTTTTGATTTATGTTTCCCTGATGATGAGTGATGTGGAGGATTTTTTTCAGGTGTCTGTTAGCCATTTGTATGTTTTCTTTGGAGAAATGTCTTTTCATTTCTTTTGCCCATTTCTTAACTAGATTTTTAAATTTTTTGAGTATTGAGTTAGATAAGTTCTTTATAGATTTTAGACACTAGCCCTTTATTAGATATGAGATTTGCAAATATCTTCTCCCATTCTGTCAGCTGCCTTTTAGTTTTGTTGTTTCCTTCACTGTGCAGGAGCTTTTTATCTTGATGAAATCCCAATAGTTCATTTTTGCTTTTTTTCCCCTTGCCTCCGGAGATGTCCCTAATAAGAAGTTGCTATACCCGAGGTCAAAGAGGTTGCTGCTTGTGTTCTCCTCCAGGATTCTGATGGATTCCTGTCTCACATTGAGGTCTTTCATCCATTTTGAGTCTTTTTGTGTGTAGTGTAAGGAAATGGTCCAGTTTCACTCTTCTGCATGTGGTTGTCCAGTTTTCCCAGCACCAGTTGTTGAAGAGACTGTTTTTTTTCCATTGGACATTCTTTCCTGCTTTGTCGAAGATTAGTTGACCATAGAGTTGACGGTCCATTTCTGGGTTCTGTATTCTATTTCATTGATCTATGTGTATATTTCTGTGCTAGTACCAGACTGTCTTGATGATGACAGCTTTGTAACAGAGCTTAAAGTCCAGAATTGTGACAACTCTAGCTTCGGTCGACCTAATCTTAAAGTAACCAATTAAAATGACTGCATTTCCAAGGACGAACATGTTTGGAGTTTCTGGGTGGATATGAATTTTGGAGACCATATATATTCATTAAAACTAGTAAGAACTTCTGTTATATTAGTTTAGCTGGGCAGAGAAATAAGTAGTTTTGGGAATCCATCCATGTCTTCCTATTTAAATTAAATATTTCATTTTGCATAAAATAAAAGGGTTCCAGTTACTTGTATTTTGTGTTTTTCACACATACAAATACACACACATGAAGTGAAAGATCTATTACATTGCTTGGAGATTGATATATTGTGATACAGACTCATCAATCCTATTAGGATTTATTGAATTCTATTTGTAAACCATTTTGCTAATTGTAAATCTAAAGTGCCATATGTCATACCTCTGGTTAAAACACTTTAATGGTGCTACATTGCCTAAAGTTCAAGGTGTTATCTTGAAATATAGTGCCTTTCCTGTTACCTCTGCAGTCTTACATCCTCTTACTGCCGTGTTGCACTCTGTGCTCCAGTAATACAAACTGTTCCTGTTTCCCAGTACATGCTGTGCTCCTTGAACATGTTTTTGTCCAGGATGTCCTCTGCAACCACCAGGTCTCTCTATGTTCCCCTCCTCAGTCTCATCTCTTCCAGGATTCAGTTGAGATGCAATTTTCAACAAGAAGACTTCTCTGAATTTTCAGAATAAACCACATTTCTTTTTACTCCCATTACACTGTGTGAATATTTTCAATGAAATGTGTATCAAAGTTTTCCAAAATACAGCAGAGTGTGAGATTCTGGGGAGAGGGCAGACGCAGTCACCGTATTCGTTATTGGCATCCTGTCAATTATCAGACCATATGCAAGTAATGTTTGCTCAACTGAACTAATACCAAGATGCAAATGATGCGGGCCTAACCTACTCCCTCAGTAGAAACTGATTACTCTTTGATGCTGGGTAGATTCTTTCCTTAGGTGAACAGGGTATGATTCTCTTGCATGATATTGAATGTTGCTCTAGGTGCCTACACAGTGTTGAAAGACTTGTGTACTGACTATATTAATAGATGTTCCAAAAGAGTCACACAAAGCAAAGAATTTAGTATTTCTTTTTCTAATTTCAGTGTTTTGGGACCTTATGTTATTTCTATTTAAGATTATTTTAAACCAGAATTTCATGCAGCTGCTTTATGAATTATAAACCTGTAAATTGCTTATCATCAGAGGAAAAATATCATACTCTTATTAGTTAATTTGAACTTCATATCAAGATTAGTGTGAAAAGTAAATCAATATGAAAATAGATTTAATAGTTATCAAAGCCAAGTTACACATGGTAGAGAGATAATTTAAATTGTCATGATAGTATGCTATATATAAAGGACATGCTCTGTTCTTATGTATGCAAGTACATAAAAAATAAATTCCAAATGTTAAACCGAAATGTTCTTGCTACTAAGAGAAGTGGAACTTAGCTTCAAGAACATATATTCTTTAGGTCTTTGCAAAGTAGTTTGTATTTTATTTATTTGTTTATTTTTAAGATTTTATTTATTTATTTGACAGACAGAGATCACAAGTAGGCAGAGAGGCAGGCAGAGAGAGAGGGAAATGCAGGCTCCCTGACGAGCAGAGAGCCCGATGCGGGGCTCAATCCCAGGACCCTGAGACCATGACCTGAGCTGAAGGCAGAGGCTTAACCCACTGAGCCACCCAGGTGCCCCAAAGTAGTTTGTATTTTAAACTTGAATTGGAATACTTTGTAATAGAAACATTATCTGTATATATCTAATTGTGGCTCACCTTGATGGTAATAATGCAGTAACTGAAGATTATTGTAGCAGGTAAAAAATATTTTTGAGATGGTGAAAAATAAACTGAATCATTTGTGTTATGGTTTTGACTTACTAGGCAATGTAAATTCATAGGTGTTACAAGATAATAAGTTATTATCATTTTATACCAAAAAAGTCAGATACTTGGCGAGTCTCATTTCTGGATTGACATTTGAGGGTGACATTTGTGTTGAAAGGAAATTTATGGTATGAAAAACAAAGAATTACATTCTCATTTTTCATGTCTATGGAGATGCATGCTATCAGCATTTAATTATTTTTTTCCAGTGTAATTTCTTTTACTTGGAAGATAGTTACTATTGAGTCTATTCAATGAGATAACATGGCAAATATACGTTAGTTTCTCCTTAGATACAAGACAGTCACAAATGACAGCTAGTTCGTATTTTGGAGAAATGCTTACTTAGACATTGATTTAGAGCTAGATTTACATTGTATTGCTTACTACAAAATCTAATTTACCCTCAAGAATTTTCTAAGTTCACATATAAAATCAACAATGTTGATTTAAAAATAAACCAAAATTATTGATTGAGAATAACATATAATCATACCTGTTTGCAGTTTTGAAGTAGGAGTAACAGTACACTTCTGTTGTGGGATAAGAGAGGATATATTTTTTATTGTAAATATAAATTCAGAATTCTTTTCATAAAATAATTTCCAAAAAATACATATTTTAAAATAAAACATACACATAGCATGATAACCAGTTGAAAATTGAAAATGAATAAAATAATGAAAAATAACTATGCTTCAGCATGGTTTACAAATAAGGTACTTTGATTAATACAAAGAGACCTGTGCATACTCTACAAGAACTTTAAAAAGTTCCCAGGAGGCCTCCTAACCCAATCCCTTATTTTACTAATGAGGAAACCAAAATCCACAGGGTTATGTGACTTGCATAAGTGAGTTATTTGCAGACCTAGGAATCCTTCGTAACAATCTGAAGCGCTGCTCCTTCTCTGTCATTTGATGCTTCTCTCCTTTGGTTAATTCTTCTTTTCTTCTTCTTCACCCACAGGGAACTTTTATAATCACAATGATGGCCTACAGAAATATTATCTTGTAGATTCTAATGACTGTAAAAAATTGGCCCACAGTTCTCACTGTAAGAACATACAAGGGAAGATGTTTGGCAATAAAAGCATCTGCGCAGTATTGTCCCACATGTCCGGCAGTACAATCTGAAGGTCCGGTCGTCCTAATACACTCATTTAAGGACAGCTTGCAAATGACACAACTCAAGCTTTCTTGCATTTTGGTGTAGGAGGTTTATCAACCTCAGTCAGTGCATCTCCTCAGGGAACCTCAGCTCCTGAGATATTTTCACTACTGTCTACATACAGGTTAATCCTTATATGTGTTAGGTGATTGTAAAGAATACGAAAGTCAAAATTACAGTTATGCAGTCCATCAGCATTTCACTTATAATCCCTGGTTAATGTGAGGAAAGAAGTAAAATTTAAAACACTACAAATATACCTGAAGAGATTCTTTTATTAGCTTTTATTCTTGAGCTGTTAGTCTTAATTATCACCTATTTAAATTAGCTTAGCTACGGAGAAAAGAGCAAATATTTAAGATGGCAGTTATCGCCCTCATGAATTAGAAGTAACAATATAATAAAATAATCATTTAGTATGCTCACTTAAACCTTCCAGCAATGCAAATTATTTGGATATATGACTTAAAAATTAAAAATCACTCGTTTAAAAACATTTAATAATGTTATTTCTATTAGACTAGTATCAGATTTTTCATACCTAGACTTGAAAAAATTATCACAACTTTTCAGATTCCTATTCTCATTAGAATATGTATGTAATATTTTCTTACACTTCAAACAATGCTGTATTAGTCTTTTCAGTCTTTCATACTTGTTTTGGTGGACAGGGAGGAGTTGAGCCCACTCTCTGTTCCGTTTCACTTCCAGTTAATGGAAGAATGATCCGAGGGAAGAAGACAGGTAACTTGGGCCAGTCTCTTTTGTAAACATTCTGATACTGATAACTGCACACCCTCTGCTCCCATATAATTAATTTTTCTAGGAGGAAAGTCCTTATATATGGAATGTTTTGGGCATTCCTGTTATGAACCTGTTTTAGGTTGTTTACGGTAAACATACTTAGCATCTCTGGATATATGAACATGACTCCCTGGAAAATAACTCCTAAGCTAGGTGATCATTGAAGTATTGAACGGAGATATTTCATGACATAAATGCTCAGGAATAAGCAGAAACTGTGCCTGATCCCTGAAATAAGGGAAGATTTTTGGCTGGGGGATCTTAACTCTGGAAGCAGAGCTGTAGGGGAAACTTGGATTTAGGTCATTTGAGACCCTCTGGACTTTCTCAGATGTCAGAGTACATATAATACTGGACCTTAATTTTAAGCCTAATACTACAGCCTTATGACTGCTTGATTCTTGAAATTATTGGTAAAATTGGACTCTGGTTAAGACCTTTATTTGTATAAATGTGATTTATCCATCTAATCCTAATATCACTACATGGATTGCATTGATTACTAGCCTTGGTCACATCCACTGCATGTAAAGCTTCGTGCAACGTTTTTTTTGTTTGTTTGTTTGTTTGTTTTTGTTTTTGTTTTTTTTCTTCCCTGCTATCAACCTCCTGCTTATCAGATATTTACTTGTTTGTACCATTTTAAACATGCTATGTCAGCCATATTTGCGTATCATACGAAATGAATTTAGAGAATGGGCCAGTGGCTTCTTATGCTTACTTTAAAATGCAAATATTATGTTTGGGAGTGGGAGAATCCCCTTTGCTATGGCATTGTGCTTATATAGAAAAGATAATACCTTTTCTCAAATCATTTTACAAGGTTTTCCTGTGTTGCAAAGGACAAGATGAAAAATATAACTGAGGTCACTCACTGTTTGAGCACAATTGGTTTAACAGCCCCTCTGATTAAACTCTACTCCAAATTTAGATAAGTTGTGCCCATCTGTTATAAAAATGCTTTTCTTGACCAGAAATACATTATATTTACCAATGTCAAAGTCAGCAACCAAAAAGCAAGTTTGTAATTCTTCAGATGAGCAGTTTTCAACAATATTTAAGGTAAAACATCACACAGATTCATTTAGAACTGTTGTACAAAGGAGGTTCTTTGAATTCAAGATCATAGAATAACTAGAAAATGCATTGTGTTTTCTTCTTTGTCAGCCCGCAATGTGGACTCATTTTGTGCTGTCCTGCAGCTGTTTGGTGCGGTGACAGAATCTTCCACATCTCTCCCAAGACCTTCCTAGTCACTCTGTTTTTGTAATTTGTGCCTCCTGCTTTATAATTAGTGTCGCTCATTCGCTTTTTATTCACTATCCTTGCTTTTGTTCCTTCTAAAACAAAAGAATGTTTTATAACAAATCATATTTTATACTTTGGCTTTGGTGAATATCAAAATAAATCAAGGTCTTTCATTCTTGACGTGTGATGTTTTTGGCCAGATAGATAATTCATTGCTGGGCATGGGGGCAAGAGGATGTTCAGTGTTGAAGCCTCAGCAGCATCACTGGCCTCTGCCCATTAGATGCTAGTCATGCATCACTCCTCGTCTAGCTGTGACAACCAAAATTGACACCAGACATTAAGAAATGTCTCCTTTGGGGGGGTAACATTGCCCCTGGGTGAGAACTGCTGGTATAGATTGTACTTGTCACTTGGTAATTGGATTGTTACATTGCTAAGCATTGTGAAATAAAGAAAATAGACCCATTGTAAGAATCAGTTTAGTTTTCATTTAATCTGTATTTTAGTGTCTGCTACATGCATACTGAGATTTCCTAAGACTCTATATTGACAAGGGTGAAAATCATTGTATTACAGTATGCTCACATTTATAGATCTCTTGTGTATATACTGTAGGTAGAAACACTTGTTTATCACCTTACCAGCATAAATAATGCAAGAATAAGGACCCCTGAATTCTTGTATCTTTTATCTATGCCATTTGTGGAGAATCGTGCAATTTTTTTTGACACATTTTAAAAATATAAGCTGTTTTTAGGTACCAATTCATTGATACTTTGCATTAGTTAATATCTTTCAACTAGAATCAGCTTGGATCTGTATTCTTCTTTGGATAAGTTTGCATTTTCTTTAACGTGAATTTAACTTTGGGATCAAGGTCAGATTAACTAGGTCCTCCACACAGTAAAGGCTGAGTATTATTTATATGGTTGTTCACTTTGCCTTTTGCATTTGCCAATAGATAGTTAAAAACAAAAGAAGTGTTACAGAATGTGCTTTGCTAATAGAATACAAATTCATATTGTTTAACACACTCCATTTAGATTTGAGAAACACTGACCTTTAAGGTATAATGTGAAGGCTGATTTTCTCTAAAAAGAGAGGAGATAAATATGTAAAATAAAGCTTTGCTCTACTTCTTCTCAGCTTCTTTTTCAAAGAGCTCTGTGCCTACTATTAAGGTTAGGAGGAAGGCCCAGTTTTGCATTTTTCACAACACTTCTGTTGACTATGTAACACTACGTGACACCACATGATCCAGTGAATGTGTTTAGGATTCCAACTCAGATCTTTTATTTTTTTTTTATTTTTATTTTTTTATTAACCTACAGTGTATTATTTGTTTCAGGGGTACAAGTCTGTGAACCATCAGACTTACACAATTCACAGCACCACCATAGCACATTCCCTCCCCGATGTCCCATCGCTCAGCCACCTCATCCCTCTCCACCTCCACTCTACCCACCCTCAGTTTGTTTCCTGAGATTGAGTCTCTTATGATTTTTCTCCCTCTCTGGTTTCATTTTGTTTCATTTTTCTCTTCCTTCCCTTATGATCCTCTGTCTTGTTTCTCAAATTCCTCATATCAGTGAGATCCTATGATAATTGTCTTTCTCTGATTGACTTATTTCACTTAGCATAATACCCTCTAGTTCCATCCACATTGTTGCAAATGGCAAGATATTGGGGTTTTTTGATGGCTTTGATGATATTGAGGTATGTACCCTCTATCCCTGCACTGTGAAGAGTTTTGATCAGGAAAGAATACTGTACTTTGTCAAATGCTTTTTTAGCATCTATTGAGAGTATCATGGTTCTTGTTCTTTCTTTTATTAATGTATTATATCACATTGATTTGATTTGCAGATTTTGAACCAAACTTGCAGCACAGGAATAAATCCCACTTGGTCGTGGTGAATAACCCTTTTAATGTACTATTGGATCCTATTGGCTAGTATTTTGGGGAGAATTTTTGCAGCCATGTTCATCAGGGATTTGGTCTGTAATTCTCCATTTTGATGGGGTCTTTGGTTTTGGAATCAAGGTAATGCTGGCCTCATAAAATGAGTTTGGAAGTTTTCCTCCCATTTCTATTTTTGGAACTGTTTCAGAAGAATAGATATTAACTCTTTAAACTTTTGGTAGAAATTCTCCTGGGAAGATGTCTGGCCCTGGGCTCTTTTTTGTTGAGAGACATTTGATTAGTGCTTTAGTCTCCTTGCTGGTTATGGATATGTTCAGGTTTTCTATTTCTTCCTGGTTCAGTTTTGGTAGTTGATACATCACTAGGAATGCATCCCTTTATCCAGATTGTCAGATTTGCTGGTGTGTAGTTCTTATAATATGTAGTTCTTATAATATGTTCTTATAATAGTTTATATTCCTTTGCTGTTGGTGATCTCTCCTCTTTCATTCATGATTTTATTAATTTGGGTCCTTTCTCTTTTCTTTTTGCTAAGTCTGGCCAGGGGTTTATCAATCTTATTAATTCTTTCAAAGAACCAGCTCCTAGTTTCATTGATTTGTTCTACTATTCTTTTGGTTTCTGTTTCATTGATTTCTGCTTTGATCTTTATTATTTCTCTTCTCCTACTGGGTTTACACTTTATTTGCTATTCTTTCTGCAGCTCTTTTAGGTGTAGGGTTAGTTTGTATATTTGAGACCTTTCTTATTTCTTGAGAAAGGCTTCTTTGCTATATGCTTTCCTTTCATGACTGCCTTTGCTGCATCCCAAAGATTTTGAACAATTGTGTTTTCATTTTCTTTTGTTTCCATTAATTTTTTCAATTCTTCTTTAATTTCCTGGTTGACCCATTCATTCTTTAGTAAGATACTCTTTAGCATCCATGTACTTGAGTTCTTTCCAACTTTCCTCTTGTGATTGAATATATATATTTAGATTGGTGAATAGAACAGAGCCACAGACTTGATTTTGGGTGTATTTTGGTCTGTTTGAAGAAATTGCTTTCCAAAATTTTAAAGAAAAGAAAAAAATTACACACACACACACACACACACACACACACGTGTATATATATATAAATTAGGGTAAACATGATGAAGGGATGTAATATGAGTGTGAAGATAAAAATTTTAAAAATTTTTAAAAAAGGAATGGATAAGATAAGCAGTTGTTGAAAAAAGGAAAAAAAAGAGAGGATATGATCAGGCTGGAGACTAGAACAAAGCTGTCCCCTAGATTTAGAGTATATTTTGGTCTGTTAGAAGAAACTGTATCCCAAAATTTTAAAGAAAGAAAAACTTATATGTATACAAAAAATAAAGTTAAATACATCAAAGAGATAGAATTACACTGTTGGTGGGAATGCAGTTGGTGCAGCCACTTTGGAAAACATTGTGGAGATTCCTTAAGAAATTAAAAATAGAGCTACCCTGTGACCCAGCATTTGCATTACTGGGTATTTACCCCAAAGATATAGATGTAGTGAAAAGAAGGGCCATCTGTACCCCAGTGTTCATAGCAGCAATGGCCACAATCACCATACTGTGGAAAGAACCAAGGTGCCTTTCAACAGACTAATGGGTAAAGAAGATATGGTCCATATATACTATGGAATATTATGCCTTCATCAGAAAGGATCAATACCCAACTTTTGTATCAACACGGACGGGACTGGAGGAGGTTATGCTGAGTGAAATAAATCAAGCAGAGAGAGTCAGTTATCATATGGTTTCACTTACTTGTGGAGCATAAGGAATAACACAGAGTACACTGGGAGATGAGGAGGAGAAGTGAGTTAGGGAAAATTGGAGGGAGAGATGAAGCATAAGAGATTGTGGACTCTGAGAAACAAACTGAGGGTTTTGGAGGAGGGGGAAGAGGGGTTTGGGTGAGTCTGGTGGTGGGTATTAAGGAGGGCATGTATTGCATGGAGCACTGGGTGAGGTGCATAAACAATGAATTTTGGAACACATACACACAAAAATTAAATTAAATTAAAAAAAGAATATGGCTATAAAAATGAAAATTAAAACAGATTTTGAAAAAGTATTGATAAGATAAAATAGTTAAAATAAGAAAGAGGAAAAAGGAAAAAGAAAAAAAGAAAAACAATAATGAAAATTTAAAATATTTAACTTTGAAAGATTAAAGAGTCATGGGAAAAAAGCCATGAATTCTATGTGCTGTATTCCCCTAGCACTGGTGTTCTACAGTTCTCATTGATAGTAAACTTGGTCTTGGCTGGATCTTCTTGCTGATCTTCTGGGGAAGAGGCCTCTTGCGGTGATTCTCAAATGTCTTTGCCTGAGGCGCCATTGTACAGCCCTTGCCAGGGGCCAGTGCAAGTAATCTGCTTGGTTTTGCTCTTGGTAGCTTTTGTTCCCTGAATGCTTCCAGTACAGATTTGGAGGATGAGAATGAGGATGGCAGCCTCCCAGTCTTTGGCCCTGGAGCAGCGGAGGTCTTGCCCCCCCCCCCCCCCCCACCCCGACTTCAGTGAGTCCTCAGAGAAAAGCAGTCAGTCGCAGCTGTCTCTCTGGTCTCTGGCAGCACTCTGAGCTCACCCAGCCTGTGACTGAGCATTTCTGTCTCTGGTCCACAGCCCCGTTTGGAGTCTCCAAACCCAGCAGATTCCTGCAACGCTCTCTCATGCTGCTCCTCCTGGTGAAGGAAGGGGGTGTTCTCCCCAGATCTGCCACCTGTGAGGTCCCTGATCAAAAGTAGTAGCTTCACTGTTCTGGGCAACCCAGAACTGAGAGGCCACTCCTAAGCTCCATCTTTGCAGCTGGCTTCCCCACTCCGCTACCTGGGAGCTCTGCCGGACTCAGGCACCCCTGGTCTTTCTGTGACTCCAAGGGTCCCGAGACTACACCGACCCAGTGAGGATTCCAGCCCCTGCTTAGCCACTGGAGTGATGTCCCTCCACAGAGCAGACTTCTAAAACTTCTGCTTTTGTGCTCCGCTGCTCCCTCACTTGCAGTGGCTCCCTACTCCCACAGTCTATCTTCCTGTGTATTGCCTCAGATTCACCTCTCCGCACATCCTACCTTCCAGAAAGTGGTCGCTTTTCTGTTCATAGAATTGCTGCTATTCTTCTCTTCAATCTTCTATTGAAGTTGTAGGTGTTCAGAATGGTTAGATAAGTATCTAGCTGAATTCCTGGGACCAGACAAAATTTAGTCTCCTACTCCTCTGCCATCTCGCTCCTCCCTCTCCTGATTCAGATCTTTCTCATCTATATGAAATGCTGTGCCCTTTCCCCCTCCCTGCGTCATAGGGCTGTGGTAAAAAATGGAATGATAGGATATAAGTGAATTAATGCTTTTTGGATTTTGAGGATAAAATCATTGTATCATGTTGATCATGTTTATTCGGAGATATACAAAGTAGAGTAGAATATGTAGACAGTATAAAACTATGCTCTATATAGTTATTTTGCAAATGAGAATACCAATGTTTAAAGAAATAAAATTAATTTACTTACATATCACATGTTGTCAGCCTAGCTTTTTTTTTTTTCCCCCATCAAGGCATGTTAGCTCGTAGCATAAAAACCAGGCAGCATAAGACCAGAGCATTATAGGTCCACATTGAGGATAGTAGTAATAATTATTATCATTATTTATGTAGATAGAGTATCCTACATTTACAGTGATGACATGTCAGATATGGTGCTAAGTGCCTTCTTTAATCCTCTTAAACTACTACAATGAGGAATTATTATCTTCCCCCTTTTTTTAAAAGATTGTATTTATTTATTTGACAGGCAGAGATCACAAGTAGGCAGAGAGGCAGGCAGAGAGAGAGGAAGGGAAGCAGGCTCCCTGCTGAGCAGAGAGCCCGATGCGGGGCTCAATCCCAGGACTCTGGAATTATGACCCAAGCCGAAGGCAGAAGCTTTAACCCACTGAGCCACCCAGGCTTCCCTGTCTTCCCTGCTTTATCAATGAGAAAATTAAGAACTAATTTAAGTTTTTGTTTCCTTGTTCAGCTAGTGAGTATAAAAACCAGGGTAATGATGTATTTGCTTTTGTTTGTTTGTTTATTGATTGATTACCTATTCCCAAATGCTTCCATTAGAACTTTGGAAAAGAAGAATGTGGATTTCTTTTCGCCTGACTTTTTGTAAAAGTAGTTCTTTGAATGATATGACAAGAAGACAAAATAGTTGAATGAACTATCTGTGCAGCCGACATGAAAATGTTGTTTTTAATGACAACAAAAAATGGTCACGATACAGAATTAGATAGAGAAAAGCAGATATAAAAGTGTTTATACAACCAATGTGTCTTTCATTTACCAGTTGGTAAAAAATTTTTTTAAAATTTAAAAATTAAAGTACAGAGAACACATCAGAATATTAACCCTGTTATGTCTAAGATGTGACATTATGGATAACTTTCATTTTCTCTTACATACTTTTCTGAATTACTGACATCCTATAACTGTATTACTAACTTTCAGAAATTACTGAATCAGACACAGTTTTCAAATGTATGCAAGATTTGAATCTCAATTTACAAATTCAGATGTGTATGAAAGTTCTCATCCCTTTGTTACAGTGTGTATTTCAAGCTCCCATCTTGATGTTCTTTGGGGGAATTTAATCTTAGCGTATCTTGGTGTCATTTCATTTTAGAGTCTTATTCAGTGTCACTGAATGTGTACACATTTATTTGTCCCTGAAACTTACACTCCTCCTGTCCTCACCCCTCCTCCCCCAAGCTCAGTGGCTCTCTTCTGCTTGAGTTTGAGGGAGGAAGGGGTGAAGACAGGGGCACAGTTACTTCTGGGCATTTGAACCAATTGGGATCCTGTCGGATGGTCTACCAATAAATTATTACCTCAAAAGAGAAAACAGTGATTGTATTGGAAAAAATATAAAGCTAGCTGAGTTAACTGATTTACTTAGTGTTCAGATTTCTAACAGCAAAACTGCTAATTATGATATGTATAGAATTAATAATATCATAAAAAGTACCTAAAATCTATACTTTAAATGATATATAAGAAGAAGCAGTATAATATTTCTGTACTATTATGATTTATATTTTAAATTTTATCTCTTTGAATATTATATAGAATGCATAGATTAGTAATAATATGAAGATTAAATATACTATTTATAAGAAAAATAATATAGAGAGCATAGTCATTAGATCAGAAAGGGTAAAAAGTATATCTTAAGCAAAAATGATAACTTTTTTCTACTTTAAACTATAAGCCATCGGTTTTCAAACAAAATAATTTGTGTTTTCATTAGTCTCAAATGTTGCATAGAGACATGGGTGATTTTTGTGTCTTCAACAATATTCAGCACTTATTTGCCAAATTTTTTTTAAAAAAGATTTTATTTATTTATTTGACCGACAGAGATCACAAGTAGGCAGAGAGGCAGGCAGAGAGACAGGAGGAAGCAGGCTCCCTGCAGAGCAGAGAGCCGGATGCAGGGCTCGATTCCAGGAGCCTGGGATCATGATCTGAGCCAAAGGCAGAGGCTTAACCCACTGAGCCACTTAGGTTCCCCTCATTTGCAAAAATGTAATTCACAGTGTCACTTTTGAGTTTTGAACACAAAATGCATGTATAAGGATTATTTGTGTTAACTGTATTTTGAAGTACATTCTCTTTTATGGTAAACAGTATGATATAATGAAAGGAGATGAAAGTGAAATCGAAAGTAAATGCTAAGTTTATTTAGTGGGTAATTTAAGGTGGTTGCTTAAGCTTTCCAAATCCCCATTTCTGCCCCCTTAAAATGGGAGTAATAATGCTCACTCCATAGATTTGGCTTGGGGATTAAACATGATAATAAATCTAAAGTGCTTAACACAAGGGTTGGCTTAAGGTAAACCATCATAAATATATTCGCCATTATTATTATTGTTGCTGTCATTCTCATTTCCTAGTACTCTTGGATAGCACAGAGGATTATTTAGTAACTGTTCATTTATTTCTTAGGTTCTCAGATCTGAGATGAATTTTATTATCCAACATCTGTTCTTAACTTCATAAGGAAATATCCCTTAAACATTAATTAAGCATCAAAAATGAGTCTTAATGTTCATACAGCATAATAATCATTTTCTAGAAAGAGTTGTCTTTATATCAAAATGTAATTTCCAGTACTTAGATTTTCTGAAATGATTGACATTAAGGAAGAACAGTAAACAGGAGTCCTGGAGCCCCCAAATGTTTAGAGGTGGCAGACCTGTTGGGGATGACCTAGACCAGATACAAAGTTTGCAAGTGAGGAACTAAGAGCTCCCCTAAAGAGACAGATGCATTTCCTGAGACCACCCCATGAGGAACCAATGGCAGAACCGTACTGGATTTGGTTTTAGTATTACATTCTGTCCTTTCCTACTGTATTCTATCAAAGTTTACGTGTGTATTCATTTCTGTTAGAATGCAGTCAGTTGGTGGGTGTTGGACCTGAACATTCTGCTTCGTGTATAGTAGATACTATTGAAATACTTTTGAAAGAATGAGTCCCTATTTTATTCATAAAATATATAGAAAGTTTGGAAGAAATAACTAAGTGCTTAGCAGTTTACACTAGAAGATAGTTATGCAACCACAGGTATGGGACACAGTAGGAATTTCATGGACACTCAGTGAAGGGTAAGGAGTCAAGGACATGCTCAGTTTTCCTGGAAAGCAAAAAGGATTGCTACAGACTCAGTGGCTCTTGAAGTATATTGATCCCAGTGAGATCCAGATTAATTCTTTTTTTTAATTAACTAATTAATTTCAGAATATTAATTCTTTTTTCTCATTTAACTAATTAATTTCAGAGAGGGAGGAGGAGGGAGAGTGGAGGTAGACTCCCCATTGAGCGCAGAACCTGACTTGGGGCTTGATCTCATGACCCTGAGATCATGACCTGAGCTGAAACCAAGAGTTGTACATTCAGCCGACTGAGCCACGCAGATGCCCTGAGAATATTCATTCTTAAGCTACCTTTAAGTAATGAATTAAGTCATGTGGAAATCAGGAATGGAAGGCAAAATATCTGATAATTAAGATTTAGTTGGCCATAAATAATTAAAAACAGACATATTCTTTGGAAACAATACCATAAATCAGTAAATCATTGCCATTAAAATCATGAGAAATATTCTCACCACAATTTTGATTCCTCAGAATATTTGCACGATTATTTTGACTTCATAGGAGAGGAAGGGGTGTGTAGGTTGAAAATTACAGTAACTGTTGGTGCAGAAAGATATGAAGAGAGAGAAGTGAGGGATGGAAAGAAAAAGAGGAGGAGACATTAAAATTAGTGTAAAACCTCTGTCTCTTATTAACACTGCTCTCAATCTTCAGCAGATGTTCTTCAGTGGTTTTAAGTATAGCACTTATGCCTTTTGAAAGGACATGTTAAGTAACAGTACAGGAGTCCCCCCTTTATCCACACTGTCACTTACCCTCAGCCGCATTTGGAAGCAGATGGCTCTCCAAGCATATCCTCAGGTCCGCAGTAACCGGACACCGCGTCACAGTGCTGTGTCATTCGCCACACTTCACCTCATCAGTGACTTGTCATCACGCAGGCGTTTTATTATCTCATAGCATCACTAGAAGAAGGGTATGAGTACAGCACCATAAAATACTTTGAGAGAGGCAGACACAGAGCGTATTCATATAGCTTTTATTGCGGTTTATAACAGTATATTATTATAATTTTCCTATTTTATTATTAGTTATTGTTAACATGTTATTGTGCCTGTGTAACTTAGACTTTATCATAAGTATGTATAAACCGGAAGAAAACATAGTTTTTATATAGAATTCAGTACTCTCCTTTCAAGCATCCATTGGGGATATTGGAACGTTTCCCACATGGATAAGGGGGGACTGCTGTACTAATAGTCTCTATATTAAAATGCTGACTTACTATCAACATGCCATTTCATGTATCAGTTTAATTTTTAATTTTGGAGGCTGATAGTAATGACGTATTGAGTGAGCATTAAACAAGGATTATTAAAAATGCCATCCAAATTGATATATCCGAATTCTCATGGCAAATAGTTCATAAAATTATTCTAGCCATATGAAAAAAAAATATATGTAGACACAGACACACACGCACACATGCGCACAGTGTACTACTCTGCACTATGTATTCTGCCATAAAACCTCTCCACCTTATAACAAGAGGCTGTTTGTTGTTAAAAGGGTAGCATCTCAAGTGCTAAATGATGTGGAAGAATCCTCTGACTGACCTCACTGTTCAGTACGGATTTGACATTTTCCATGTGCTTCGAGTGGCATTCTTCACAGAAGGTGAATGCTGCTTGGATTCTCTTGAATGCGCACCTGCCACTTTTCTCTCTTCCCCTACCCTCACCTGTCTGCAGCCAACAGTGCTTATAATATATTTTTCCATAAAAAGTTACAATATTCTGTTAATCAGAGAAGAACCTATTAAATGTCAAAATATCTCTGAAAAAAAGAGGAAAGGCCTATAGTGAATGGAAAATTATCCTCCCCATCTTCAACATATCTTTATCTAACAAATCCTTTTCTTAGATATTGTTAAAATCTTCACATTTGACTGACTTATTTTAATCTAGAAAAACAAAAAAATTTTGTAAGTACAACCATTTAAATCCCACATCAATTTTGTAAAATTTCCAGAACTCAAATTTCTTATAAATGAAGACTGTGAAGGTGTCCATCTGCCCAAATGAAAAATAAAATACTGGACTTTTAAATGCATCAATAATTAAATAAATCTGTCCTGTATAGTTTTCTTCTGATTTCTGCTTCCTATGGAGAAAACTGTAGATGAGATGGGATTCAAAGGCACAGAAGGAGAGGAAATTCGCTCTTTCAGAGTCTTGTCCAAATCCAGCTGTTCTCTTACTTGCTGTAAAACCTTGGACAAGTCATGGATCATTTCCACAATCACTTTCCTATTCGTAAAGTGGGTATGAGTATATCTGTTCTTTTATACTGTAAATATTAATTGAAAAGTTTAATAAAACACAAGTAACTGTTAAATAAGTGACAACCATTTGAGTATTCACTTAGAGAACATTTTGCGTTCCAAGTCTGGAAATAGATTGGCTAAAGATGAGATCAAATTGACCAAAGACAAATGAGATCTCCATAAGAGTTGGTTAGTTCCAACTATTAAAAGAAATTGAGGAAGTGTGAATCTGATATACAATTTAAGATGATATTTAACAACTCTTACATAAGTACCAGGTAAGTGAAATCTAGAGTGGCTTTGCAAACTAGCAGGTTAGTGGCAGAGGTTGAATTAAACCCACTAGTCACTAGGAGCACATCACTTTTATGTTAATTCTGTCCTTTATCATACACTATCATGAGAAATTAATTATTGCCTTATTATTATATTCTCCCAAGTATGTTACCACTTTCTTGAAGAGATGAACTGTTTCTTATCAGCACTCATTTTTAAGTTGATTTTTTTTAAGGTGAAAATGATTGCATTTCACTTAGGTTTTAGTGGATATTAAAGTCAGGAGCCTTCAGGTAAATGGAGAGAGTGATCATAGTTCTGATTCTGATTTTTTGTATCTACCTTCCAAAATCTAAAGCAGAATTAAGGTGGGAAAGGTAGTTTTGCAGGGGAGTACATTACAAGTTAATTCAAGAGGTCTAAGAGCAAAAACTTGACATCTGCTGCTGGAGCTTGATGTACAAATACTTCAGAGCAACAAAGGTCACATTGACCTATTATTTGAGTAGAGGAGAGAAAATAATCTCAATGATCCATGACAATTCTTTAAATGGAACTGAAGATGTCTGTAGACTGTTAACTTTTAGCAGATCACTGCCAGGTCTGAGATATTCCATTCAGTTCTGTTACCAGGATAGCCGAGGAATTAGAGGATTTAAAATCCCACCCCTGGTTGCCAAAGCTGGGTCTAGAACAGTCCAGGTAACACCAGAATACTGCCTCTCAGTGTTCATGGTCAGTGGAAGTCTCCTTATAGAGGGGCTTCCCTTACTTCAGATCTGAACAGCATATCATGTTGAAGTGGTTTTTGCCTTGTAGATGTGTCTGGTAAAAAATTTCTGAGCTATTGAATTTGTATTCATTTTATTTAATCATAAATAAATAAAATAAATAGTGATTTGGTGTTTCCTAAAATTTTTGCTGTGGTCAGTCTCAATTAAAAACTAGTAAGTGCATGTTGTTCTCACAGATTCTAACTAGTTTTTCTTATAAACTGAATCTGAGCAGGTTATAGCCCCATAATAGTGAGAGAATAGTCAAGAAGAAAAATATTGGCATAAATAATTAAATAGGTTCTCTATCTCTAACAGCAACTATGGTGAATACTTATTTCCTTTTATATTTAGAAGATTACATGTTAGATCAGATCTACAACAGGGCAAGAACTATATATTATGATAAAGAATGGTATTTTTTCATAGTTTTTTTCTTAACTTTGCTATAATATTTATAATGTAACAGTGAGAATCAAAAAACCAGTCCATCCTACATAATTCATGTGTCCACATAAAAGAGATACTCTAAACTCTTTTTAGAATACAAGTCTTAGATCCAGAACCTGAGAAAATTACTTTAAACTTTAGCTTCCTCATCCTTAAAGATGAAAAAAATTCTTCATTGTTAAAAAGGGAATAATTGAAAAGAGTGTTACTTTATTATCTTAGCAGCCTAAAATAACATTTATGTTCTCAGTTTTACTGAGGTATAGTTGAGAAAAAATTGTATATGTTTAAGATATATGATGATTTGATATATGTATACGTGGTGAAATGATCACCACAATCAAGTTAATTACCATATAATTCTGATAAGTTATGAAGTCATCTCAGCTCATTGCCAGACTCACCCAGTGCCCTCAGGAGACTTTAGGCACTTTTCCTTTTCTGTTCTTAGTTTTCCATGCTGTAAAACAAATGCCCACAAACTTAATGGTTGAAAGCAAAATGCATTTATTATTTCACTGTTTCCAGAGATCAGGTGTCTGGGAATGGCTTAATTGAGTCCTCTGCTTGGGCTCCCACAACACTGCAGTTGAAGTGTTAGCCTAGACTGTGGTCTTACCTGAGACTGGGCGTTCTCTCCCAAGCTCAGGTGCTGCTGGCAGAAATCATTTCCTTGTAGCTGTAGAACTCTTGGTGGCTTCTTTAGGGACAACAGGAAAGAGAAAGTCTCTGTTGCCTCAACTCTCTAATCTCTAGACCCTCTTTTTTTAATTTAAAAAGTTTTAATTGAAGTGTAGTTGGCATGTAGTTTCAGCACACTGTACTAGTTTCATACACTGTAGTGATAGGGCAATTATATGTGATGAAATTCTCCTCACAAATATACCTTCTGCCATCCTACGAAGGTATTACAGTATTATTGACTATATTCCCTGTGCTGTATTTCTTATCCCTGTGGTTATTTATTTTATAATATAACTGAAAGCTCGTACCTCTTAATCTCCTCCTTTATACCCTGTTTTAAAGATCTCACCTGCTTAGACCAGGCCCAGTCAGAGTGGTCACCTTTTGGGTAACAGAAAATCAACTGATTAAGGGACCTGTGATGGTCATTTTTTGGTGTCTACTTGGCTGGGTTTTAATCCTCAGTGTTCAGTCAAACACTTATCTGGTTGTTACCATGAAAATTTTTATAGATGTGGTTAATCTCCATAATAAGCTGAGCTGACTTTAAGTCAAGAGGATTATCTATAGTAAACTGGTGGTCCTGGTCTAATCACTTGGAGTGTCTCAGACTAGAACTGAAGATTCCTTGAAGAAATAATTCGGTCTGTGGACAGGCCTTCAGGACTTCTGCCCCAGAGTTTTCATCCTGCTGTCCTTTCTGATGGCCTTTCCCATGGACATCAAGTTTGTCTAGCCAGACCCCATACAACATAAGCCAGTTCCTCAAAATAAATCCCTTAACATGTATATATTCTCTTGTCTTGGTTCTCTTTCCCTCACAGGTCTCTGACTGATACAGGACCTTACTTATATCTGGAGAATCCCCTCAGTCTGCCATATAGCATGACCTAACCAGAAGAGTGAATCTGTCACCCTCACAGACCCTGCTCACCCTCATGCAGTGATGTGTACCAGACACAAGGAATCTTGGGGTTTCTCAGAATTCTGATGTCCACAACTATTTAGTTTATTCTCCAACTATTTAGTTTTTCTTCTTTTCCAGTGAATTTGTTCAATGGGGAATAAACAGTGGAGCATACTGGAGAGTGATAAAGCAGTTGGAGGGAAGGAAGAGATTGCAAAAATAGTGGAATTAAAATTTGATGCAGCATAGGAGTTGATCAAAGGTATAAAAATTGCATCCACACTGATAATTATAGATCCAGACCCCAAAATGCTTTAGTTGAAAATCTAAAACTTGTTTGCTTACTCTCATTCTCCGTTCTCTGTATACAGAGCAAGGTTATCCAATAGAACTTTCTCTGGTGGAGGAAACGTTCTATACCTGAACTGTCCCAATACAGGAGTCACTAGCCATGGATAGCTGTTGAGCAATTGAAATGTAGCTCATGTGACTGAGAAACTGATTTTTAAATTTAATTCTGACTAATTTAGATTTAAGTTTAACCACATATTGATAGTAGCTACAGTATTAGAACAGCTCTAGAGGACTAATCTGCTGTCACAGTTGGAACTCTGTAGAAACCTACATAGCCTTGGCTTTAAATAAGAGCTGTGATATGACTGCATTTTCAGCATTTATTTTAATAATGTGAACTCAACAAATTACCTGAAAACCTTTTTTTAACCTGAAATAAAATAGACGGTTTCAGTATTATGCTCTTCTTGTATTGCAATTACATGTGCTTTGTTTTTGCTTTAAAGAAAAATGTTGCACCTAGCTGTAACCAGAGACAGAAATTAAGTATACAGCCTAGTCTCTTTTCACATGGAAATTATAGTTTTGTGAAGAGAACTAGATTTATCTGAATCAAATAAAAATGTAAGCAGGCATAAATGCAGAAGCAGAAAAAGCATGTTGTTGTCAGGGAAATTGACATCTCCAATATCAGGTGATTCAGCCTGTCACTTCCTTTCTATCCTAAAACATGCACAGGTGGCCTGTCTCAAGGGTGAGGTGCTCTGAGATATGTCATCATATTAACCACATCTATCAAAGGGTCTCTGTTGGGGAGTTCTGAGAGTCCGCATCAAAAGTCTAGCCAGAGGCTGGGCTCTGTATTCTCCAAAGGGACTGCTGGAACAACTGAGCTGATATAGAGATCACCCAATGCTTAGACTCCTAGTTTTGGATTTCTACATGGCTTATCTCAAGGTCCACCCTAAGAAGGAGCTTTCGAAAGTTTGAAAGACTTTGCATTTGTCGTTAAAATGGAAGTCATGTAGTCTTGCTAGGGAGTGTAGAATGTGAGGATGCAAGAATGAGAAGGATGATGAGGGTTCCCTGCGTTCATTCTCTCCTTAGAGCCAGGTTTATAGGTCAGACAGCTTTAACCAGCCTGTGACGAGTTTCTCTTGAGTACTTACACTGGGGGCTGAAAGGCATAAGGAATTAAGAAAATAATTCTCGTTTAGGAAGGATTTATGTCAAGCACAACAATTTAAAACTAAGATACCACTGTTTCCAAAAGAAACTCAACCAGAGGAAGTGTATCCCATGCCACGTGTGTGTGTGTGCACGCACACGCGTGCGCACAAGCACACATTTGCGTGTGTTTGTGGGTTTTTTTTTTTTTCACGCTCAGGTCCTGGGTATATGATTTAGCCTTTCTTTTCTCCCAGGGCCTCATTAGATCTCCCTACACGTCTTCGGCTCTCTGGGGCTCTTGTTCTGCTTCCTTCAGCTGTTCCACCAGAGCCACATTCCATTCATTTTTTTGTGTAAAGCAGTTTATCCCAGCCATCTTACATATGCTCTGGTCTGCAAATGGTCCATCAAAGTGTTTAGTTAAATTTTTTCTGTAAGAGAAAATTTCCAGCAATGTTTAAAATAGTGGATTTTTCTTCCAACGAGTAATTAGGTGATATGGGCAAAATAACACACTACTAGGTGGAGAGTAGATTATCCTGAATAAAGAGTGTATACATCCCTGCAACCAAGTTTTGTGGGAACAACAGCAGGACTCCTCTGTGAATCATTCCACAAGGAGGAGGTGCTTCCCTCGATTGTACCATTTATATTATACTTTAATTATCTCTCTACATGATTGTAATCCCCAAATATGTAATGAGTTCCTGATGGCAGAAAACATTTCATATCAATTTTTGTAACCCCAGGCCCTACTATGCTGCCTGGCACCTAATTACAGCAGTCAATAAATGCTTAATAGGGTCATCTTTCATTTAACAAATATTTGCTAGCTGTATAGGAGAAAGTAACACTTAAGCTGAGATCTGAAAAATGAGTAAGGATGGGACATGTGGAAAAGAAGGCAAGGGTAGTTAGGGCTAAGGGAAAAGACATGGAAGGAACGAACTAATAAGTTAATGAGTGTGTTTGTATTAGATAGAGGACTGAAAATACTGTTCCAGATCATTCTTCGAGTTCTGACAAGTTGTATCAATAACTTTTATTTGATCATGATAATATTTATTCAATAAAAATTATTAGAACCAACCATGTTCTAGAGGCTGAGAATATACCCATGGTAGGAGGAAAACCATTCCGGTCTTGCAAGGAAGACTGGTATTGAAGAGCTGACAGGGGAGCACAATGAAAGCGCTCCTCTTGGAAAGCAGCCGTGCTCTGAGGCTTATAGATATGGCGGTGGAGTTGCAGCTTCCTTAGGAAGCTAAGGGAAGACTCTCTTCAGACATGATGGTTGGGTTGCGCTTTGGCGGTAGCTGCAGACAGGAACAAGAATGATGTTCCAGGTGGAGAGAAGAACATACACAATGTTTAGGGGCAGAAGGGAAGGCTGGTGTGGGTGCAACATAGAAAGTGAAATGTTGTTGGGTTTAAAATGAGTTTGGGGGGAGGGTCCCTGACACATGACTTTCTGTTTTTTTTGGGGGGGGGTTGTTTGTTTTTCTTTCTTTCTTTTTTTTTTTTTAAGATTATTTATTTTAGAGAGAGCCCCTTTGAGCTGGGGTGGGGGAGGGAGGAAGAGTGAGAAAGAGAGAAGCAGACTCCCTGCCAAAGGTGGAGCCCATCCCGGGGCTCAATGTCACCACCCTGAGATCATGACGCCAGCTGAAATTAAGCTTCAGAACTTAATTGACTGAACCACCCAGGCTCCCCTGATTGTTTTTCTATTAGTAGCTCAAAGGGATTCAATTGAAGTAGCTTAAGTATCTTAAGCTGAAGGTTTTATGTATCAGGAGTGATGGGGATGGGGGAACATCATCATATCCGTTTTCTGTAAGGCTTGCTCTGGCTGTAGTGTAGAGGACAAGTCCGAGAGCAGCAGCAAGAGAAGCAGGTGGGAATAAGTGGAAGGGTTCAAGAGATATTGGAAATTAAAATCTGCAGGACCTGGTGATGGAGTGAGTATGGGCTGTGGTGGGAAAAACTTCTGAGAATGGCCCCCACACACGTCTGACCGGCCTTTCCGGCTTTCAGGCGTGTCATGCTCAGCGGTAGGGTTTATGTGGATGACCCAGGTTGTAAGGAGGATCATGAGTTCTTTAAAATGCTGAATTTGAAGTACATGTACAATATCTGCAAAGTATCTAGTGGACAACTTAATAATAAAAGACTCAAGAACTCAGTGTCTAGAGGGCCAGAGACAGAATTTTGTGGTTTAGCTGTGCATAGAGGAGAAGCCGTATTTGAAAGTGAAAAGAGCAGGGCATCCAGGATTGATCTTTGAGAACTCCAAAGTCTAATGGCTGAGTAAAGGAGCATAAACTCCAAAGGAGATAAGAGAATGAGTGACAGGTAAATCAGGGGAAATCCAGAAGAGGGGTGTGACAAGGGAGAATGCCAGGAAGATGGAGATGTGCACCAGTGATGAATGCTGCTAAGAGATCATGTAAGATGAGGGCTCCAAAACTGTCCATTAAACTAGTAAAGTTGAAGGTAGTGGTGACCCCTGTGTGGCGCTTATTGACATGATGGGAGTCGAAACTAGAATGGTAGGAATTAAGGACTGTGTGAGAGTTCCAGAGATTGAATCAGAAAGCCTGGAGTGATGTTGCCAAATTAAACTTAACATCATGTAATAGAATAAGTACCAGGTAGCTAATTTGTTCTCTTAGACAAGTTTGCTTTTGAAATCAAAGTGTTTAATTAAATCAACCTTTTATTATGTCTCAGTGTATAACAGTTGAGTAGCTGTTCCATCCTATAGAATGTACTTCATTCTATTTTCTGAATGAAAAATCAGAGATAGGATCTAAAACTTTCAGTGGCATTCCCCCAAAACCATGTTTCCCTGAAAATCATTCTGTTCCCATTCTTCTGTTGTTTCTGGAGATGTCCATCTGCTCCTTTATTTATGATCTGCTTGATACTCTTGGATGGTGTACTCAGTTAGGCTAAACTATGATTTTAAATAGGCAAGTAATAACATTCCCTTTTCCCCTTTACAAATGATATGTATTATTTGGCTGCAAACACTATTTGCTGATTTCCTCCAGTCTGTCTGTGTAAGGCACTGCTATCAGCGCATCTTTCCTCACTGTCCTCATGCCCATTAAGTGCTTTTCTGTTTATCTGATTGGCTAGTTGACATTTAAAAAATATCAACAGTTTCATTCATTGAGTAGAATTTCTTCATGTTCCTAATTTGAGAGCCCCTTCAGATGTAGGAAATTTGCTTTTTATCCTTCTTTCCAAATACTTTGTATGGTAACTTGTAATAGTGGAATGATATAATAGAAATGTGCCAGTGAAACTAGGTAGCTCAAAATAAAAATCAAAAATCAGAATTGTTCTTTATAATGATATTTCTATGGTTCTTTGAAATAAAATTACATCATAGATCTGGAGGTTTATGTTTTATATTTTTTTGTGAGTAGATTTCTTTCTTTTTTTTTAAGATTTATTTATCCATTTGAGAGAGAGAGCAAGTGAGAGAGAGAGAGAGAGAGAGAGAGAGAAAGAGAGAATGCCTATGAATAGGGGGAGTAGTAGAGGGAGAAGGAGACAAGGAAGCAAACTCCCTGCTGAACAGGGAGCCCGACATGGGCTCAGCGTGGGGTTTGATCCCAGGGCCCTGAGACCATGACCTGAGCCAAAATCAGGAGTCAGATGCCCGACTGACTGAGCCACCCAGGTGTCCTTGTGAATATATTTCTGTTGGAAGTGAGATTACAATCAAGAATTCTCAAACTTGGGATTTCCAAGCTTGACTTGTTTTAAGATCTGTGCTTGGCACATCTAAAGAGGTTTTGTGCCTTCTGAAGCATTTTTTTCCTCTTGTATATGAAAGCACTACATTTATATTCAGATTCTTTGGGGGCACCCATTGCTCATGTGCATTGACTTGAGACTGAGAGATACATTTCTTGTCTGTTTAAGGAAGTTTTCAAATGCCCCAAAGTTTGTATTCTCTGATGCTGAATATATAGGCAAATTTAAAAATGACTCTTCACCTTTGTGAAACTTCAGAATTGACTGTAGAGGAAATAGTAATTCGTGGATATAAAAATTCACTCATAAATCTCACTTTAATTGTAAATGTTCCACTTAGGCAAATGGATACGTATTTTGTGCAGATAAACAATATTTGATTGTACACTTGGCTGAAATTGCTGGCTGAGAGGTGTTATTATCCTTTTCTTATACCATGTGTCATTTTAGCCAAAGGTCTGGGTTCTCTTAACTGTTGCGTTACTTGAACTCCCTTTGCTTTTATATACCCGTTTATATAAAACTTTAAAAAATTCTCAGAGCAAATGGTAGCATGAAGAGAAGACTAGATTAGAAGGCATTTCACCTTCCAGCATTACCCAGTATAAAAGCTTGATCACTAGGAATTCTGGCACTTCTTGCCTTTTTGGGTAATACTGTGACAATTAGCAAGATCGTGTCTTATAAAATCGTGCATTCCAAACTAACAATAATAGTAGTATATGAGTGTATGAAATAGCATAAAGTTTTTAATATGATCATGCTAAGTGAATACATTTATAAGTGAAATCAAAGTTTTTTTTTTTTTGAATCTGCTGCTTATCTGATGGTAAAAAAATGAGACTTTTAAAAAAGATTTTATTTATTTATTTGAGAGAGAGAGAGAAAGAGAGAGAGGATGTGCGCATGAGCTAGGAGAGGGGTAGAGAAACAGACTCCCTGCTGAGCAGGGAGCCCAATGTGGGGCTCCATCCCAGCCAGGACTCTGGAATCATGACCTGAGCCAAAGGCAGATGCTTAACTGACTGAGTCACCCAGGTGCCCCAGACTGTGATTTTTAACATTTTTTTTTAAGATTTTATTTATTTATTTGACAGAGAGAGAGAGAGAGAGATCACAAGTAGGCAGAGCAGCAGGCAGTGGGGTGGGGGGAGCAGGCTCCCTGCTGAGCAGAGAGCCCGATGCGGGGCTCAATCCCAGGACCCTGAGATCATGACCTGATCCGAAGGCAGCAGCTTAACCCACTGAGCCACCCAGGCGCCTCCCAGACTGTGATTTTTAATAATGAAAAAAACAATTAAAATTCAACCCAAACTTTTGGATGTTATTCTTTGTTACTTCTTTCTTTAATTTCATTAATATTATGGAGGATGTCATGAGTAATAGATAGTATTTAGGCTGTTTATATTTTCCAGCTCAACAGAAGTTCTGACTTTACTACAGAAAGGAATGCAGGATTTATAAACCAAATAAGTAAGCCAGCACTGCCAAGGTCAAATTAACTATTTGCATTTTAAAATAGCTAGTTTTCTTCTAATGGCAGATACTGCAAATGTATAGCAATAACCCGTCAGCTGGCAAATAAGCAACGTCATATTAGTCTCCTGAGTTTCTTTAAAACGCAATTGCTTCTTTTACTTCCAATGATACTTCTGGCATTAGATGTTCTAATAGAATTACTTAGAAAATATTTTATCATTCAGCTTCTTAAAATAACTACTACTTTCAGTTTCAGAAAAGAGAGTATTAATTTTTTTCATTGTTTTTCAACTAAGCCTTATTGTTTCTATAGCTCAGATTTTAATGTCTCCTTTTTTTTTAATGAAACAACCTGATTGTTTGAAAAGATTAATTTTTCTCACTGTTTCCTTATAAAGGTAACCTGCTTTTGCATCGTTTGGCTATATAATGACAGGTGGTTGTGATTCCTGTCCCTTTAGTGTTGGAAGAAAGCAAATGCACTTGTATTAAATTACATGCTTTTTTTTTTTTAATTTGCACATTTTGTTCAGTGAAAACAAAAGCTGGGTTTATGATTAGTTTCCTCTAATGTCACAGAAGGAAAAGGCCCAAAGCCACAGTGGGGATGGGTAATTTCATACTCTCAGGGTGAAGCAAAATCCTCATATTCCCTGAAACTTAATCTAATGTTTAAACATTTTCTGACTCTTTCTAATCTTTTGGGATTGTTGACAGTGAATACATATTAAATGCATATATGTCTGTAGTTTCCATTTTGGCTCCTATTTAGATAGGTCCCTCAGTGTAGTGTTTGAGTCCAAAAGTACTCTGGAGCATACTAGTCTCAAATCCCAGCCCGACCATTTTGTAGCTGTGGTGAGAGTTAATTAAACCTCTCTGTGCCTCTGGGGCGCCTGGGTGGCTCAGTGGGTTAAAGCCTCTGCCTTCGGCTCGGGTCATGATCCCAGGGTCCTGGGATCGAGCCCCACATCGGGCTCTCTGCTCAGCGGGGAGCCTGCTTCCTCCTCTCTCTCTGCCTGTCTCTCTGCCTACTTGTGATCTCTATCTGTCAAATGAATAAATAAAAAAAATCTTTAAAAAAAAAAACAAACCTCTCTGTGCCTCAGTTCTCTTACCTGTGAAATGGGAATAATATTAGTACCTATATTATTTGATTAGATAAACTAATATCTATAAAGGTCTTGAAACATAAGGCAAGTCCTAAATAAATGTAAAATATATTCAATTAAAATATGGCTATAGGGGCGCCTGGGTGGCTCAGTGGGTTAAGCCGCTGCCTTCGGCTCGGGTCATGATCTCAGAGTCCTGGGATCGAGCCCCGCATCGGGCTCTCTGCTCTCTAGGGGAGCCTGCTTCCTCCTCTCTCTCTGCCTGCCTCTCTGCCTCTCTCTGATCTCTCTGTCAAATAAATAAATAAAATCTTTAAAAAAAAAAATATGGCTATAGGGGTGCCTACGGGGTTGTCAGTTGGGCCTCTGCCTTTGGCTCAGGTCATGATCCTAGCATCCTGGGATCGAGCCCCGTGTTAGGCTCCCTGCTTAGTGGGAAGCCTGCTTCTCCTTCTCCCTCTGCTGCTCCCCCTGCTTGTGCTCTCTCACTCTCTGTCAAATTAATAAATAAAATATTTTTTAAAATATGGCTATATTTTAAACAGGCTACAGATAGAATAGTTGGTATTCATTGGGCTTCTTGTTACCCAATAACAGAGAATATTAAGTACTTATTCCTCTTGTTCATGGCATCTTCCTTTGATGAAGATATGTTAAACATTTTAAATGATACTTATATTCTTCTTATAACCCTGTAGTGCAGTCTGTGTAGTTAGGCAAATCAACATATATTTTATCATCATTGCAGAGAGCATAGATTGCAGAACATCTGAGAGTTCACCTCTGCTGCAGAATCTGCTCTGAGTCACGTTGGTAAGGAAAATAGCACTGCCGTTGCCAACTTTATCTGCCAAGTAACTAGTAGTTGACTTTTTATGAAAGAGTTAAGCATGTCGCTGTATCAGATATTCAGTTAGTCATTCATTAAAGTAGAACAAATTCAGTATTTTTCTATTCAGCAGATTAACCAAAACCCACCATGTTTGCAATTTATATTCATCCTGTAAACTGCATATGCATTAAACATTTCCATCTGGAGTCCCGATGATTGTTTTGCTCCCATCTCATGCTTGATAAGCTGTTACTGATTAGAAAGGGAATTCTGAAGCTGTTGAAAGCGCAGATTTTTTTAAAGCTTCATCACCTTGGTGTTCTGTTCTTGACGGATCTTGCTTGGTTCCTACAGGTTCCATTTTGGTTGCAGTCCGGTTAGAAGCCGTAGGTCCACTGGCCACAGTGGTTTAATGCAGAAACTTTATTCTGTGCCTCCCTCATTTTTCTTTCATTAAAAAAAAAAGTTTTACTACCTAGTCTAATTTATATCTTCTTTCTTCTTTCTTGGTTTGATCCTAAACCTTAATTTACTGTGTGCTGTCCTCTGTAAAACATAACCAGCGTATTTTGATGCATTGTATTTTCTAAGCATTGTTATAAAGACTTTATGTGTTTTGACTCCATTAACCCTCCCTGTGTTAGGAAGTGAGTGTTATTATCCCGACTTAATAGATAAGCATACTGAGACCACAGGAAGGTTGAGTAACATCCTCAAGATCAAACAGCGAGAAAGTAGTAGAGTGCAGCATGAACCCAAAGACACTAATTCTAGGGTCCGTGCATCCAGCTACCACACCATGGGTCTTAAAGAGCTGACTCCTCATCCTTCAGGTAGCAGGACAAGTACTTTGAGATGTAGCTCCCGTGACAAACATTCAGAAGAGGCACACCCTTCATCTTCCTACATAATGTACATCCTGACTCTTTGGGTTATCTGATAGAAGTCATTTAAGGGACAAAAAATGGAGTACGGTCTTTGTGGCGTTAACGATAAAAATGATAACATCAAACACAATAATGATTATGGAGCTTCTGTTTTTCAAGAATCACCATCTGTTTATCTTTTTACATTCAGTGTTTGTAAACTTGGATGACGACACTCATGTGCCATCGAGAACATATGTATTTTACATATTTTTTAAACTAAGGCTCAGAGGAGTACCTGGGTGTCTCAGTCGGTGAAGTGTCTGCCTTTGGCTCAGGTCATGGTCTCAGGGTCCTGGGATTGAGCCTTGTGTCAGGCTCCCTGCTTAGAGGGGAGTCTGCTTCACCCTGTGCCCCTCCCCTGTGTTCATGTGCCCCTTCTCTTTCTGTCTCTCTCAAATAAATGAGTAAAATCTTTAAAAAATAAACTAGGGCTCAGAAAAGTGATTTTTTTTTTTTTTTTTTTTAAGTAGGCTTAGGTCACAGGGCTTAACCTCATGACTCTGTGATCAAAACCTGGGCTGAGATGAAAATTCGGACACTAACTGTGCCACCCACGTGCCCCATAAAAGTGATACTTCTTATAAAAAGCCACAATGTTGGGGCGCCTAGGTGGCTCAGTGGGTTAAGCCACTGCCTTTGGCTCAGGTCATGATCCCAGGTCCTGGGTTCGAGCCCCACGTTGGGCTTTCTGCTCAGGAGGGAGCCTGCTTCCTCCTCTCTCTCTGCCTGCCTCTCTGCCTACTTGTGATTTCTGTCAAATAAATAAATAAAAAAAAAATCTTAAAAAAAATAAAATAAAATAAAAAGCCACAATGTTAGTAGTAGGATAAGAATTCAAATTATAGTTCTCCCCCCCATAGTTATATACTTTCTTTTCTATTAATTGGTTGTTCATACTACAAAGGTCTGATGGACCAAAGGTCTGAGATGCATCCAGCTAGGTCACATATACCCCTGAGCAGAAGGTTATACTGATAATACAACCAGATCTCTCCCTAGCCTCTTCTTGTATGTTAGGAAATGATCGTTTGTATTTGTGCATAGTCCTAAAACCATCCTGTCACTATCCTTGGAAGCATTAAGTGTAAGGGAATGAGTGTTTTAGGTTAACGTCCCACGATGGAAATACTGGAATGATTATTTAAGGCAAAAACTTTTTAATTGTTCCAAAGGTACATGGATATATTTTTTGCACTTTATTTATTTATTTGCACTTTAGATCTGATTTATACATCATATTAATCTATGTGCCCCCTGTATTTTGCCCATTGTAAAAGAGGAATGTCATAAATGTTGATTAAGTGAATAAATTAAATAATTAATAAATTAATGCATATGTGAAAGAATAGGAAAAAAATCAATGTTGTGTCTACAATGGTCAGCAAATGCAGTTAGAAGGCCAGGAATATCTATATAAACATTTATTTTCAACTAATATCCTATGTCTATATAGTTTTATGATAGCATAGAATGGTATATTTTTGTATCATTCAAGTCTGGATCACTTATCTTTCTGCCTCTTGTCAGTTATTGATCACAGTCTTGCTGTATGTTTTCAGTCAGTTCAAGCACCTTCCTTTTCCCTAGCTTCTCCCAGCCTGTTCACGCATCCACAGGCAAGTGTCAACTTTAGCTACATATGGCAAAAGGTGAGAAAGATTGAAATGATGCAAATGCAAATGAAAAGAACTTGAAAGATTACTCACAGCATTTTTAACTTCCCCTCACATATTAAACAAACACTTAAATTTTATTTCATATGAAATCAGTATAGTGTACACTCAACAAAATGAAATTTCTGAATTCCTGCCTTCAAAGAGTATGTAATCTAGTGGAGACAGATATTGAACACACTACAGTGCTAAGACTCAAGAACCATACAGTGATTTTTCACAAGGAGATAGTCCCCATGATTTCAGGGAGCGCGGCATAGTCAGGTGATGCTGAAGCTGCAGTGGAAAATCGGCGGTGAATGTACGAGAAAGTGGACCCACAAGTGGAGGGTAGAGAGGCCTTTATCCAACAACGTAGGTCATTATCTCACTATTCTTCGTCAGCTGCTATAGGATTCACTCCATATTCTAATACAGGTTCTGTCTCTTCCCTTTAAGAACTGCACTTTGTATTTTTCTGTCTTGAGTCTGTGCCAAAACCAAATGAGCACTCCTAACCACTTACTGTGTAAAAATAGCTAATCCTATTTATCAAGGGAAATGTGTTAAAATAGGAATATTATAAGTTCCCGTTTATTTTATTTTTTGAAATTTATTTTTATGTTTGAATTTTATTTATTATTTGAGAGAGAGAGAGAAAGAGTGCATAGGAACATGGCGGGCAGGAGGGGCAGAGGAAGAGGAAGAAGCAGACTTCTCAGTGAGCAGGGAGCCTGTCGCAGGGCTGGCGTCCCAGGACCCTGAGATCATGACCTAGGCTGAAGGCAGATGCTTAACTGACTGAGCCCCCCAGGTGCTGCTGTGCACTCCTGTTCAGATGAAGCCCTATCTTGTGCTCATGTCTGGCGATACTGCTCTGCCCCAGCTCCAGCTGACTATGCTCAGCTTGTGCCACTGGAAGGAAACCAGGTGAGATGACTCATACGCTAGTGCTCTAAACAGAGGGAACTGGGGGATCCACAGACTCTGGTTAATAGTTTTAGAATAATGACGTTTCTGAAACTGCAGTTCAGAATGACCCTTGATCATTATTCATGGATCTATTCAAGCAGGAAAGACAACCATTTCATTGAAATTTGTGTATGTGTGTATACACACATATGCATACATATAAGTGTAAGTATATATGTAGTACTTGCATATGTATGTGTCTATATGTATATAATTATATGTATACATGTACTATGTATTTATGGTGTTGAAGTGAACCATTGGCTGAACTTGGAGCAATAGAGAGCAAGCTACCTTATTTTAGAGTTAAAAGTAATGATTATTATATAGTCTTCATTGAGTATGGGGCTGTGGGCTAGCCAGATTGTAGCCATACCATTTAATACTCTAAGTCAAGTTTATACTGATGAATTATTGATAATTTAATTCTTTGCTGTCCATTAACACAAGAGTTTGAATATTTATAGACATATAGTCTTACTTATAAAATCAACCGAGTGACTTAGTTAAGTGTTGAACTCTTAATTTCAGCTTGGGTCATGATTTCAGGGTCCTGGAATTGAGCCCTGCGCCAGGCTTCCCCGCTCAGTGGGGAGTCTGCTTGAGATTCTCTCTGCCTCTTCCCGTGCCGCCCCACCCCGCTTTCTCTCTCCTGCGCTCCCCCCTCTCTCTTAAATAAATAAATCTTTAAGAAGGACAAATAATTTGCTTTAGAAAAGTACATTGAAATACTACATCTTTATGACTTTGTTATTCATCTCCTACTGTTATCTTTGCCTGTGTCCCTTTTTTCTGGGCTAGAAAACAATACTGTAGGTGATACCTCTCCTAAAACCATATACTTGTAAGAGCTAGAAATACATAGATTCTTCGTATAAATGTAAGAGATTTACGGCGTGTTATGCGGCCACTCCTTCAGAGCTGATTATACATTTTTAAATTCTTTTTATGCCTAATCATTTTATAAGTGTGTTGCTACGCATTCTGTCCTTCAGAAACTCTTGCGTGTCATCTTCTGATGCAGTGATCTGGAGACAGAGATGATCAATAGCAGTGAACAGATCATTTGCATCTGCAGTCCAAATGCCCAGTATGTTTCTATAGAAATTATATAGCTGTTACATACACACAAAAGTTCTGTAAGTCAAACAGTAGTCAAAATAAATTTGCCTTTAAACCCTGGAGCCTCCTTGTGACACAACTTGAAATGATAGGAAATCCAATGAGGCATGTCGTCAAAAACAGTTTCCTACAGGAAGTTCTAAAAAAATTCATTATAGTGTTTTCAACTTTAGTACTAATCAGTGGCATAAACTCTAAAAAACATTTAATAGGGATATTATTAAAGGGGCATTTTAATGGGAATATAATGAAAATAGTGAATCACATTGTTTAAGGAGCAAAAAATGGCTATCTCTTGGCTTAATGAGTTTTGAACGAGGAGAGGTTTGAAGAATGAATTTTAAAGAAAAGGAACAAGAGTAAGAAACAAAGAAGAAAATAGATACAAAGAAGGAAAAGAGTGACAGTGATAAGAGAATATAACAAGGCAACTTAGTATTTTGCCCTTAATAGTAGAATCACGTCTTTTGACTGTTCTCTTTTTGACATAACCACAGAAAATATTGAATCTCTGCACCCTCCTTCCTGTAACTCTATCAAATAATTTTCTTCTGGGAAAGAAGAGATTTCATCCTCCCTAGGTTAAAAAATTGTCAAAACAAAGTATAGGCAAAACCTCTGCGAAGTGTAGTACAGAAACGGGCCGAGGAGGGGATTGATTTTATTCTTGCTTCTGTTGTGATGGGGAGGATGCTATCATTGAGGGGAAGGAAGCACCAGTAGGTGTGACCGTGTGAGCAGCTCTCCCCATCACCATTGCTGATGGTCGCTGACCGTGTGGTGGAACTTCAAAGACTCCAGGAGCTTTGCTTCCAGTCGAGTTATCATTTTCTTAACTGTTATCTGGGGCCTTGAGCTTCCTCTGTAGTATTTCTTTAAGTTAAGTGCTGTTTCCATTAAAGTCTTTAAAACTTTAAGCGTCATTAGATACTTACGTCTTAATGTGAATTCTTTTATCAGGTACTTTACAGTTGTGTCTGTAGGCAGAATGGGTGAGTGGGGAGTGGACAGTCACTGACATGGAAGGATACCCAAGGGAAATGTTCGTTTTCATTGTTTTGGGGTTTGAAATCAATGGCCAGACCTAGCACTAGATGTGAGTGGTGTAGGACGATATTTGTAATACATTATATACCAGTATCTTCACCAGTTCCAGCCTTTGTGCTCTGCTCTCTCTGCCTGTCGATGTCTATAAATGCTCTCCTTACTAGTCTTCACATGGCTATGTATAAAACCTTTATAAATAGCTCCTACCACTGCTTACCACGGAGCCACTGGGGAAAAACATTTTTGTCTGGCTGTTCTCACAAATGTCTGAAACTTTGCACTTTTTGTTTTATTTTAGCTTGATTTAGCTAATATATTCTTAACCACATTGCATTGTGGTTTAGCAATTGAGACATTTTCTTCCATCTTGAACTCTTGAATCCCATCAAATTTAGTCACAAAATACAAAAATTGAGAGGAAGTTGATTTTGTTATAAATCTAGACTAAATGTGGTAAATTTGAATGTATAAAAAAGAGATTACACTTAATGCATACATTCAACCAGATGTTGTGATAGTGAATTCTTTTATTCAGTAAATATTAGTTGCTTTCTGGATAGCAAATCCATGAGCTATACAGAAATTCTGGCGTATATTATGCTGCCATGGACGTAATCACGGATGAGGGCCTGGAGTTCCGGTGTCAGTTTGAAAATTTTTATCTGATGTTGTTTGGATAAGAAACCTGGCCTCGCTCTATACCTTATAGTGAGAGGGCTGTGCCAGACCTCGAAAATGCTTGTTTGCCCTGAAATGTTATTTAGTACATCAAAGAGAAGCTATAGGATCGGCTGAATCACTTGTTATTTCCCTTTCACTTTATGTCTCTGTATTTTGCTGCCTTCCTCACTGGGGAGCCAAATAAGCTGCATGAGTGAAGGTTGCAAAACAGTCCAGTAAGTGCGGAGGGCTCCACAGTCACCAAGCATCGCGCCTAAATGTGTCCTGAATCATGAATGCTCCTGTAGTGACTTAAGCCTGTTCTTCCAGGCCTGAGTCATTGGTGCCAAGTGGGTGGATTAGAATATTCATTATTTCAGATCCATTAAACAACAACCCAATATATGACAGTAATGAGGGATAATGCTTATTAGCAGCTTTCAATGTACCAGATAGTGTTTTCAGTGTTTTACACGTACTAACTCATCCAGTTTTCACAGTTCTTTTTTTTTTTTAAGATTTTATTTATTTATTTGACAGACAGAGATCACAAGTAGGCAGAGACGCAGGCAGAGAGAGAGGGGGAAGCAGGCTCCCTGCTGAGCAGAGAGCCCGATGCGGGGCTCGATCCCAGGACCCTGGGATCATGACCTGAACCTTTAACCCACTGAGCCATCCGGGCGCCCCCCGTTTTCACAGTTCTATAACCGCACTGTGTCATTGCCTTCACCTTTTGACAAGCAAAGAAACTGAGGCGTCGAGAAGTTTTATAACTTACTGAGGCCCTGTAGCTATCAGGCCATAAAGCAGGAATTAGAACCCTGTCAGTTTTTACTAAATCTGTCTGCGGCTTGTGAACCAGAGTTAGTGACACTAAAGATGCAAAATCCCTACCTTGATTTAGAAGGAAATATAAATATGAAAAAATGTATATGTTACATATCTTTAATATTTACAAGAGCTGTGCAGTTGTGTTAAAGCTAACTACTAGCGGAAAGGGAGAAGACAAGGATGTTTAGCTGAATGTGAGCAAGTCTTTCACTTTATACCTGCTCAAAGTCATACATTCATTCTCACTGGCAACAAGCATTTGTAGTCATGAAGATTTTTTCCTTTATTCAGATAGGTAATTTTGTTCCCATATTCTAGAATGAAAATAATTCAGTTTTTAAATTATGTGTTTCTCTAAACATTATCAAGGCAATAAGAATATAAATTAATCATTAATCTGTCATTATAAATTATTTTGTTAGATTCCACTTCTAGAAGCTTCCATATAAACAACATCGTTTTCTTCGTAAAAATTAACAATATGGGCAATTATATGTAGTATTTATAATGTAACAGTTTTAATCTACAAATTTTGACACTATGTAGATAAATTTTAACTGGTTGTTCAAGGTAGTCAGTCACCCATGAAAATGTTTTAATGTCTGTGGATTTTATGTTTTTAGATTATCTTTAGGGGGCACCTGGGTGGCTCAGTGGGTTAAAGCCTCTACCTTCAGCTCAGGTCATGATCCCAGGGTCCTGGGATCTAGCCCCGCATCGGGCTCTCTGCTCACTGGGGAGCCTGCTTCCCTTCCTCTCTCTGCCTGCCTCTCTGCCTACTTGTGGTCTCTGTATGTCAAATAAATAAAATCTTGAAAAAAAAAAAAGATTATCTTTGGGAATGTCTAAATGTTAATGTATTGAAATAATTAGGGAATGTGAATATGCTCTAAATTTAAGAATTCTGCCATTCTAAAATCTGATTTAAAGTCAGAATTGAAAATATGTGAATAGCCCTTTATAAACTTGTTGCCCAGAATAAGAGATGCTTAATTTTGGAGTGGAAGGGAATCTGAGAGATTATCATTATTGTACAGGCCCAGAGAGTGAGTTGACTTTCCTGAGTGTTAGGTCTGAGGTCTCTGGGTTGAGGTCCAGCACTTTTCTGAAACCAGAGAAGACGGTCATAATGCTGTTGATACAACTATATCTTGGGTCATAAAAAGACTGGTATCTCTTGAATTTTCTAATAAGTTTCCTACCTCAGCATGGCATTTATCCTCCCTGAATGAAGATATGTGCTTTGCTTCTAGGTCTGCATTAAGAGAAACTCAACCATTGACATTTTAAGGACTTGACTGCTCTACTATAAATAGCACTTTTAACAGTATTATGTCTGTCATGCCTTGGGAAGTGCATAAATTGTTAGGGTTGACCTAAACTGTGAAAAATGTCAAATGCAGAAAGTTTGAAGTAGGATGTGTAGGCACTGTATCAAAATGTGTCTTGTTTCCAAATTCAGTTATTTTCTTAATAACACCCCTCCCCCCAAGAAAAACTTTTCTAAAATTAATGTGAATTGGTGACATTTGTCTGCTCTCATATTTTCTGAATTCCAAATGATTCCCTTCTTACAGTTACAAAATTCTTCTATTTCATCAGTAGATTTCTAACATTTTCAATAGCTCAAACTTTTATTCAAAAGAAAATGCCAGATCTCTTGAAGAGAAACCCTTGATTTATGTTAGGAAGAGAAATTTGAAGTATAAATTATACAAAAGAATATCTAAAATTCTTAAAATATAAGAAGTCAACTTCAGGTTTATTTATAGCCTTAAAGTAATTTAGGGTTTACAGGGTAGATGGACTAATATTCCCATTTTTTTTTTTTTTAAGATTTTATTTATTTATTTGACAGACAGAGATCACAAGCAGGCAGAGAGGCAGGCAGAGGGGGTGGGGGGAAGCAGGCTCCCTGCCGAGCAGAGACCCCGATGCGGGGCTTGATCCCAGGATCCTGAGAACATGACCCGAGCTGAAGGCAGAGGCCTAACCCACTGAGCCACCCAGGCGCCCCAATATTCCCATTCTAATAGACTCAGTAAAATTTGTATTTTTAGGGGCGCCTGGGTGGCTCAGTGGGTTAAGCCGCTGCCTTCGGCTCAGGTCATGATCTCAGGGTCCTGGGATCGAGTCCCGCATCGGGCTCTCTGCTCAGCAGGGAGCCTGCTTCCCTCTCTCTCTCTCTCTCTCTCTGCCTGCCTCTCTGTCTACTTGTGATCTCTCTCTGTCGAATAAATAAATTAAAAAAAAAAATCTTCAAAAAAAAAATTTGTATTTTTAGGCTATAAATGTCAAGAAGATTGTTTCCTATAAGGTCAGAAAAAACAGGCAATATTCAGATGACTATATAAAAAAGAAATTTCTGGGCCTTATTTCACAGGAAATGTAAATGGGACTGTAGTTTGGATTCTGTGATTTCCCGGAATCTGAGATTCTACACTGTAGGGGAGGCCTGTGGCTGGTCTAAGAATTAAACTGACATTAAAAAAAAAAAAAAAAAAAAGAAAGAAACTAATGTAAGGCATATTAATAGGAGAAAAACATACAAACTCTAATATTTTTATGTGTACATGAGAGTCTTCAGAAGAAAAATAAAGACCCAGAGAAACCATTAGGCCCCAAAAATATTTTAAACAAAGAATAATAAATTGTAGGGATGTGACAAGACAAAGGGGCTTGAGCTAGGGAAAATTAAGGGGCAGTAAATAGGAAGTTTTGGGGGGGACTAATGGAAAATAAGGCTTATTTAGTAGGTTTGTTTATATAAGAACCTCATATTCATTTTGGTGTCAGCTACCAGTCTCTGGTAGTAAGAATGTTGCTGTTTCTTTCCCACGCAGAGGAGACATCTTTTTCACTGGAAATTTTATGACCTGTGTTTAGGATGAAAGAGTGGAGGGGCCAAGAACCCTTCCTGCATCTTCCTGTTTCTCAGGTGCCTTCAACTCAAAGTAATCAGTAGGCTGAAATGGCATATTTTGGGGTGGCCTGTTCCGAACCCCTTTAACATCAGTATACTACTAACACAGGACTTACTGTTTTGTTAAGTACTTAGTGAATTATAATGATTAGATATGTAAAGCATAGAGTTCAGGTGCAGTAAGCATGTGAAAAATGGAGAGATTTACCTTTGTGTGTTCTCTGTAAGTCACTTGTGCTAAATGCATGTTCACACAGTGGGAATGAAAAAAAAGAGTGTATTTGTCAGATCATAACATTCAGCACTGCACTAATCTGTGAAGAGATTTGCAGTTTGCCGATCATTTTCTTTAAGGATAATTTAAATATTATGTTTTCACTTTTATATATGTGGTATTTTAAAAAATTTAACTGTATTTTTTTCAGTGTTCCAGAATTCATTGCGCACCACACCCAGTGCTCCATGTAATATGTGCCCTCCTTAATACCCACCACCAGTCTTACCCACCCCCCCACCCCCTCTCTTCCAAAACCCTCAGTTTGTTTCTCAGAGTCCACAGTTCCCCCTGCTTCATTTCCCCTTCTGATTCCCCCGCTTCACTTTTCCTTTCCTTCTCCTAATGTCCTCTGTGTTATTCCTTATGCTCCACAAGTAAGTGAAACCATATAATTGACTCTGCTTGACTTATTTCACTCAGCATAATCTCCTCCAGTCCCATCCATGTTGATACAAAAGTTGGGTATTCATCCTTTCTGATGGCTGAGTAATATTCCATAGTATATATGGACCACATCTTCTTTATCCATTCTTCTTTAGAAGGACATCTTGACTCTTTCCACAGTTTGGCAACTGTGGCCATTGCTACATGAACATTAGGGTACAGATGGCCCTTCTTTTCACTACATCTGCATCTTTGGGGTAAATACCTAGTAGTGCAATTGCAGGGTCATAGGGTAACTCTATTTTTAATTTCTTAAGGAATCTCCACACTGTTTTCCAAAGTGGCTGCACCAACTTGCATTCCCACCAACAGTGTAAGAGGGTTCCCCTTTCTCCATATTTTCTCCAACACGTGCTGTTTACTGTCTTGTTGATTTTGGCCATTATAACTGGTGTACGGTGGTTTCTCTGTGTAGTTTTGATTTGAATCTCCCTGATGGCTAATGATGATGAACATTTTTTCATGTGCCTGTTAGCCATTTGTATGTCTTCTTTGGAGAAGTGTCTGTTCATGTTTTCTACCCATTTTTTGACATGATTATCTCTTTGTGTGTGTTGCGTTTGAGGAGTTCTCTATAGATCTTAGATAACAGCCCTTTATCTGTAATGTCATTTGTGAATATTTTCTCCCATTCTGTGGGTTGCCTCTTTGTTTTGTTGACTGTTTCCTTTGCTGTGCAGAAGCTTTTGATCTTGATGAAGTCCCAAAAGTTCATTTTTGCTTTTGTTTCCTTTGCCTTTGGGGACGTGTCTTCAAAGAAGTTGCTGTGGCCAATGTCAAGGACGTTACTGCCTATGTTCTCCTCTAGGATTTAGATAGATTCCTGCCTCACATTGAGGTCTTGTATCCATTTAGAGTTTATCTTTGTGTGTGGTATAAGAGAATGATCAAGTTACATTCTTCTTTACATAGCTGTCCAATTTTCCCAGCACCATCTACTGAAGAGACCTCATAGACATGACAGTAGCAACTCTGCATATCTGTGAGGTCTATCTGGTCCAATGTGTCATTCAGTGTTCTTGGTTCTTTATGATTTTCTGCTTGGATGACCTGTCTATTATTGAGTGACATGTTAAGATCCTCTACTATTAATGTATTCATATCAATATGACTCTTTATCTTGATTAACAGTTGGCTTATGTAGTTGGCTGTTCCCATGTTGGGGGCATAAATATTTACAATTGGTATTTTAAAATGGCTCTTTATTTTTCTATTTAAAGGAATGAATGTGTGTAAATACAGTCAGTTGTCCTTATCCACAGTAGTTGTATCTTGTACATATAGTGGCCATGAAGGCCAAATTAGGAAATAGTGAACCATTGCTCCCAGGAGAAATGCAGGTTGGGTTCCTATGAGCCTCTGGTCACTACATTTTTACAACCAATCAATACATAATCTTGCTTTATTTGTGCTTATATTTAAAGGCATCTCTTGTAGTGTATCTCGTGGATTCATTAACCCTGAACTCACAGTCAATAGCACTACATCTCAAGCCTGAGCAGAGTTTATTGAACACATGCATTTTCTTCGTAAGGCACATCATGACTTTCTCACAGCCTGGAAGCACTGCACAAAACATCTTGGGAGAGAGACAATTTAGAAAGCTGAATCATCCCCAGAACAACAAAATGCAAAACACATAGTACTAATTTGTGAAAGGGACACTTTTTTTGTTTGTTCGTTTTGTTTTTTGGTATGAAAACTGAAACAAGAACCTAGAGCGTTGTCTTACTTGACCTGAGCTGGTAATGTGAGCATCAGGTGACTCAATTTTTTGGCCCCTCTTCACATGTCCATGAGTGGGGATGCACCTCAATTTTAGTGAGTAGGAAATTTGCACATACAGCATCTGCCAGTAATGAAGGGTCAGCAGAACTTGTTAATTGGTAATACTTGAAAAAATGTAAAGTTTTCTTTCCAAAATCTCAATGAATGAAGCTCAGGATAATGGTGGTTTTTTTTGTTGTTGTTGTTGTTTGTTTTCTTCTGCTCTTCCTTCCTTCCTTCCTTTCTTTCTCCCTCCCTTTCTCCCTTCCTTCCTTTTTATGTTTAGTACGATAGTGTAGAGTGGTATATCTTTGTATCATATGATAACCATTAAAATGTTTTTTTTTTTTAACCATTCACTCTGTCTTTGTTTAGCACTAGCCTACTAGTTTTCTAAAGAATTTGCCTTTTAAGCAATAAAATTCCTTGTTGATACATACTGCAGTAATTTACAGATAAATTATATGATGGAAAATGAAATTTTCAGAGTGATTATGATCCATTTAGTCTTCTATTTTGATAATATTCAAGTTTAAAGAGAAGTGCAGCCAAATAAAAAATATTTGTGAGGCATTAGCTAGTAGCTTCTGCTTAATATGACCTCAAATCAGCTGTTCAACATTTAGAAACAGAGAGCTTTATTAAAGTGTTAGATTTCTGACCTTTCTGGAAAACTGAACATTTGGATACCGGCAGAGTTGCTGCATAGCTTCAGTTTGCTTCGGGCGGATCGAGATCACCTCTCACATAACCCTCCCTTGTTTCTCAGCCATCAAGACCAAATTTCAAATCCATTAATTTAGCATCCTTTCCTTGTTGTTGTTGTTGTTTATTAAATCAGGGACACATTTTCTCTGTTATACTCATATCTCTATCGAAAGTGAAAAAGTGAAAGATCAGTGGTTTTTATATCAAGCCAGCCACACCAGTTTGTGTGGACTACTTGTCCCCTCTGAGCACTGAAGTTATGACTTCTCATTTCAGGTGCTTCCTTCCCCCCCACCCCAACACTGTCATGGCTGGTTTTCTGCAGAAGTGGTAGGAGCATTGCTCCTTTCTAGAAGTGAATTAATTCGGCTTGCTCACAAGGACTTAGTAGGCATGCGGGTGTCATGAAGTAATGGACGGCACCCAAATTCACAGTGAATCAGATTCCCTCCAGTGCCCCAGTCACTGAGGTGTGCTGATGACCGGGCCGCAGAGTACTGTTCAGTGTTTTCCCAGACAGGCCCCAGCTGCTCCAGGGCAGAGGAGAGAACACATTATGTCACAACATGTGTATATTCTGGGCTTTATTAATCTATTTTATGGTTGATATAAAAGATTCACCCAAAGGTATGAGAAATCAACCAGAAGTAAAGCAAAGCTGTAATGTTCTACATCTTATGCATAAACTCAAAACATACTAAGCATATGACCTGTCTCTTGCAAGGGAGTGCAAATCATTTGGACCGACTCATTTGCCTTTCAGGGAAGTATAGAAAGTAAGTAAATGAAAATGACCACCTTTATTAGTCACTTAGTCTATATTGCCAGGTGTCCAGGGAACTTTGTAGAGGCTGTTGGGGAAGTGTATACTGTTTGGAAAAATACTGATTTTACATTTTGAGAATAATGTTATTTTTTTAAGGTTTGGTTGTTAATGAGATAGAGTATTAAATGTGGGATAGCTAAAGAATTGATACAGCTCTCAGATTCTTTCTAAAAATTAAGGTTGTGCAGATAATTGAATTTAAATATTCATATTTCAAAGAGGAATTTTTGAGATTTTGTTTTTGTTTCTAAAGTAGTTTCAATTCCATTAAAAATCTTGTTGCTTCCACATGGATTTTGTCATACCATTGGAGAAAACTCAGCCTATAAGTATTTATCTGAAAATCTTCAATCATTAAGGAAGCCTTAACCATTTGAAAATTCTGGGCAGCAACAGTGCATCATCAAAAAGCTTTGCATTCTTTAATGACAGTTACCTTCTGAATGATGGCTGGGTAGAAATTTTGCCAACACTATGACACCATCAGCTTCTCCAGGGAAAGGTCCTTCCTATCTTCTATCCTTCTCACTCTCTGATATCAACACGGGAGATATCTTTCCAAGATGCAAATCTGAACATGCACCTTCCCCTAAAGATGCCGTTGTTACTCACAAAGACTTCTGACTTCTACATGGAGCGTTGGGTCCTTCCCGTACCAATTCTAACCCTGCCCATGATACATGACCCTAATATATTAAAGTCACACAGAACTACTGAGCTCTCTAAAACAGTCAAATATACTCTCCCCCAACTGTCTGGATTCCTTATTCCATCTTACGTCTGTTTTGCCTCGAGAGTTTACCTATTAGCTTTTCTTAAAACTTCATCCCTTTACTTCAGTGGCCCCACATTCCTGGCACAATGCTATGGGTATAGACCTTATTTCAGAAGATGCTAGTTGATAGCAGACATTTGATAATGGATTCTAAATGTACGTCAAGGTACATTTGCATATCTAGCCAACATTTCTAATTTTTTTTTTCTTGCTCAGCCAGAAGTTTGATTTTTCCTTTCTCTCTCTCTCTCTTTTTAAGATACAGTAAGGGAATTTTCTGCCAAGCATGTTTTAGAATATAGTGTATCTGAAGTATAGTAAGGCCAGTGGGTGTGTTTTAAAATACAATATATTGATCTAAAATTTAAGATATTATAAGGCTGACATATCAGGAAACAACTGCCATTAAAAAGAGAGTTTATTACAGTTCCTAAGAGGAATGCCATATGGGCAGGGAGTGGGGGAAAACAAGGGGAAGACCAGGTCAGTCAGGAGGCAAGGGCCTTACTGTGGCTTCTGCCGGAAGGAATAGGTAAGGCAGGGCAGCAGGCTCTGGGGCACCAGGACTGTCCCAGGTTGTCTGTTACTTAACCCTGAGGTGATTAGGACGGGTGGATAGTGGCCTTGAGAGTGAGAGCCTGATGGAGGAGATAGGGGGGCTGGGTTCTGGGCTCTGTGGTTGATTTGTGTTTGAAGAGTGCACTTGTAGGAACTGGCTGACTCTGGAAGGGGCAAAGCCCTAGATGTGGAAGCCCGGAGACAAACAACGGCAGGCACACTTAATACAGAGGGAAAGTGGAAGCATGCTATGGCAGCTTCAAGAAATGGTCAAGGATAATTTATCTTTTCCTCAGTGTTAAATGAATTACCATGAAAGCAGTGCCCCAGAACAAGTCCCTAAATCAAATTGCTCTCCTTTAGCTTATGTAGTATTGAAATTTGGCCCCAACACTGACAACAGTGTTTTAAATGGAACTAGAAACAGAAGTAAGTGTAAATGAATAATGATAAAATATCTGGAATAAATGTTAGGAGTTATAAAATACATTTGAGGGGTTTATTGATGTCTGGTTCCTTTTTTCATCTGTGGAATATTTACTTAGGATTTATTATTCTAGATAGTGTTCTCCTGAGCAGAAAAATAGATTGTGTATGGTCAAAAACTGTAGAGCTATTTTCATTAAACAGCAATATTATCACAGAGTAGGCAAGTCTAATTTGTTTGACTTTTCGATTTACAAAAATAAAAATAGCTTCCACATGGATTTCCTACAAATAGATTTTATGCTAATTTTTAGAAATTGCTTATTATCTCTGCATTATCAGATATATTAGAGTTATAACCCAGCTCAAAATTATATCAGTCTGATTTTCTGATGTCCTATGTGGTATGTGTGTGGGGTTATGAGTGAGAATGACCATTTTGGATTAAGCAGGGAGAACCTCAGTTTTGGTGTTTTGTGTTTTTTGTCTTTTGATGTTGAATAATATAATTTAAGAAAATTACTAATATTTCCTTGAGTCTTATTCATGTGGGCCCACCTTGTGATTAGCAAATCATGATTCATCACACATTATAGTTTCTCATGAAATAATCCAGTAATAAAAAATACAGAGAGCAAGTCCATCTTGCTTCTTTATAAAATATTATAAAATATCAATATATATATATCTCAAGTAGTATTAAATTTGTTAAAAAGAAAGTGTTTTCAATTTATTCAGTTAAAAGAAAAATATACATACGTTTTGCATTTAAATTTGTAGTAGAGTTAGATGTTTTAGTCTCTGACTTATAAAGAAAGAACCCCACTGTGAGTATAATAAAAGGATTTGGTGTTTTAAACTATTTATTCACATCAGAGGCCCACAGTTGTAATATTTATATAAATACATGCCACTAAATCATTCATGAGTCTGTACTCTTAGAGAGTAAACTGCATTGTACCAGTATGGTTTTGAAGGAAAATAAAAATGTGGAGTTCTCTTTTTACCTTGTCTCAAACACCAATTAAATTTAGATCAGTTTAAGAAGTATTTATTGTGCCAGAAATACAAAGTAGAACAATCCAAAATCTGTACCTTAGGAAAGTTTAAAATCCATAGAGGAAATGAGACCCATCAAGAGATCATTTTAACATAAGATGGGAAGTGATAGGATAAAAGTGTGCAAGGGTGCCATGGGATGGTCGGCAAGGGCTATTTCATACAAAGAAAGCTTTTCTAGTAGGGGAGAATTATCTGAAACTTGGAGGATACCTAAACTTAGATTATACACACATGCACCCACAAACACACACGTGTGCATGCACACACAGACACACAGACACACACACACACACACACAGAGCTGCTTGTTGAAAGAATAGAGCACAGCACAAGGGAAGGTACTAGATTGTGAGCAAGGGATCCGGTCAGTTTACCACAGTTAGCACATAAAGAGAAAAATGGCATTAAAATGAGAGCTGTGGAAGAAGGCAGGGTTTTGCAGACTATGCTAGAGTTTTTTGGCGACAGAGTTTATTTCAGAAAGATATTTTTAGCATCTTTGTGGAGGATAGATTTAATTTAAATTATGCTGGAGGATGGGAATTGTCCACTAGTGGAGTTAGTACAGTAGATACTGTGTGAGGTGATGGTAGCCTGGTGGTCGTGCATATAAAGTAAGCCATCTGTTTGGAAACTGTAGACTTGCTCTATTTTACAGGGCTTGGAACTGAGTGGATGTGGGCACGTGAGGCAGGGAGATGCTTCAGAAAGCCTCAGATATCTGTCCTGAGTGGATAGTTGATACAAGAGCAGGGGCATGGGCTCAGAGAAGGAATTACGTGTTGGACACAAAGAGTTAGATTTTCCTGTGGATGCTCCATGTGGATCTTCTAGGAAGTTAGATATTGGAATCCAGTTTTATGGAAAAACAACACCAGATTCCATGATGATGTTTTGTCATTCTACCATGAGTGGAATACCCAAGTATCTAAGGGCGAAGCAGCACATTTTAAGGAGAAATAATGCACAGACTGTGAGATGCTGCCCTTCATGAAGGAGCCTTGAAGATCTTTATTTTTGTTTTATATTTTCCCAGAATAGAAGTGACTTTTCACAGTGTATATCTAGATAATTCTTTGAGGGATTTGGACAAGGCTCATTTACTGCTATTACTCTAAATTAGCTGTTATTGACATTCTGGGATCTATTTTAACTATTTATTTAGGTTTAAACCACAGATACATTGAAAGAAAAGGCAGTGAGTTAGAAGAAAGAAATTAATCAGATCAAAGCAGTACGCAGATGAGATGAGATACATCATGTTCCTCCAGAGTTAATGTCTGTTGGTTGAATAATACTGAGTCAATTAATAATAATAATGGAGTGAATTCCACCCCCCAACCACAAAAAGTAGCCTAATATTGCCATTCTTTTTCTCTGACAGTTGAAACCTTGGATATATAATTAATTATAGCACCAAGAAGGATCAGAATGATTCCTGAAATTTCTTGCAATCTAGTGATTCTTATTTCTTTTTTTTTTTTTTTTTTTTTTAAAGATTTTATTTATTTGTCAGAGAGAGAGAGGGAGAGAGAGCGAGCACAGGCAGACAGAATGGCAGGCAGAGGCAGAGGGAGAAGCAGGCTCCCCGCCAAGCAAGGAGCCCGATGCGGGACTTGATCCCAGGACGCTGGAATCATGACCTGAGCCGAAGGCAGCTGCTTAACCAACTGAGCCACCCAGGCGTCCCGTAGTGATTCTTATTTCTAATGAAGAAGTATAAAACAATAGTGCCTATAATACTGTAATCCAATTTATTGAAATAGGAATGACGACATATAATGATCTAACAACACATACTGAGTGAGTATCAGCTGTTTCTGAGGCACTAGGTACTGGGCATCTGGGTGGAGGAACAGAAAGTCTCTGATGCATACATTTTCAAAGGAGGAGAGCATATATCATGCTGTAAATGTATAAGCACATGAATGTATTAGGTAGGGAAAATGCTGTCAAGAATAGAAGTGAATGGAAAGAGAGTAAAGATGGCAGGCGTGCTGTTTTGTAAAGAATGGTCAATATGTTCAAAATATTGGCCTCTGACTTAGAAAAAAATAGATTTGCATTTATGCAACATTTGCAAAACTAAGACAATTCCACTTTTCATGGTATTTTTAAACTTTACTTCCAGAGCAGAGTGGGAGGGAGAGAGAAAGGGGGAGAGAATCTCAAGCCAGTTCAGGCCAAGCATGGAGCCCCAGGCGGGGCTAAATCTCAGGACCCTGAGATCATGACCCAAGCCAAAACCAAGAGTCAGATGCTTAACCGACTGAGCCACCCAGGCGCCCCTACATTTTTCATTTTTTCAAGTAAGTAGGATAAATTACCATTTCAGATTATATATATTCTTACTTTATATAAGTGCCTTGGTGCATGAAGGTCAGTAAAACATATTAATTAGCTAAAATATATAATTTCCCAACTAATATTTATAAATATTATATTACCCAAAACTCAAGCTTCTTATCAGTGAACATTTTGAACCATAACCAAGGAAATGCCATTCTTGTTTCTGTGTCTCTACTGCCCCCATAGACACCCCCACACACCCCCACATACACATGTACACACACATCTATGCATATATCTTTACATAGTAATGTATGGGTAATACCTTACATTAAATAGGGAGACAGGTGGATAAATAAACAAATGTGTTAACATCTAGAAAGCTGTGCACCAACTTCCCTCCATATTGATCATATTGGTGATCTCCTGGGTTTGGGGTTCACTTTATACATTCTCTGTTTCAGTGTTATTTAATTTCCTTTCAATAGTAAATATATATTAAATTTATAGTAAAAATATAGCAAAGGTATTGTTTTAAATATTAAAATCTTTAGATGGTAAACCCTCCTCTCCAAAATTTCTTCTGTAAAATCAGAAAATAAAGACTAACATTGAAATTAAAAAGAAAAGCAAAAAGCCTTCTCTCCTTTGATGTTTTAATGAACTGGGCACATTACCAACTCTCTGAGTTATTGTTAGAAACAAAATTGTGGAAGCACTGTGATTTTACATTCACACTTTGACTAGCCATTGTTGTTGCTAAGATTGCTTAAACAGTTCAACCACACATATTTAATCACTGCATAGAAAACTTAATTCTAGGGAGTAATAAGCAATCAGGGTAATAGGGGGAAAAAAGGTGGCTTATCCCAAAATAAGCACAACATATTATTAGATGTCAAATGAAATTTAAATATATTCTTGTAGGAAATAGAATTAAATTCTGATAGATTTAACAATATCCCAGACTCTGTTTAAAGTTTATGGTATGTATTTCTATATGAATTTTATATCACAGATTATTTCTAGGAATTTTGTGATGTCAAAGGCAACTGTGAGGTCACATCTGCATGGTGGTATTATGCAAGCTTTAATCCAGCCATAGAAGAGCAGCTTTGATTTCATAATATAAGAGATCTGGCTTGCAGAACGTTTTATCAATTTCTCAACTTGACCACTGACCACTTAACATTTGTAAGATGAGTTTAGTCTGCACTAATAGCATTCCTTTATGTTTTTGCTAATATTCTAGGACTCTCTGACGAAATAAACCATACCCATCCTGTCTCTTACTTTTTCCATTGCCCTATAAGTGAGGGAGAGAGACACCAACATTTGTACTACTCTGTACCTGGAACAGATTGTAGATTTTGATTTAGGAGAAGATACGGGAGGGGTGGATTCTTTCCTCTGCCCAAGCTCAGGGAACGTTTACTTCCTGAGAGATGAATGGGGAATATTTTATGTCAATTAATATATATTGAAGGTGTATAAAACAATGATGTGTCTATTATTCAACTGTCACTGACATGAAATTGACTGCAAAATCACTTTCTGGAGTTCAGAATTTACTCCTTCCTCCTGACTTTTCGTTTATGCACTTTTCAAGACAAAAAGTAATTTCTACCAACTGCTAGATTATAAATTCAACCTGGGATGTTATAATCAGATTCCACTTTTTTTCTCTCTTACCTCTCATCACAGATGATAAAAATACTGCATTTGGAATTCAGCTGTGACAGTGTAGATGATTAAGCTAGAGTCTAATTGGCTTTGCAGTGTTAGCAGAAGCCTAAATTTAATGGTTGATCCCCCCCATAGTAAAATAAACCGCTGTGATTTACAGTCTTAGAGAACAGAATTTTGTTGATTAAGAAGGTCTTTTTATGGACAGTAAAGAACTGACTATAAGAATGAAAACTTAAAATGCAAAGTTATATTTCTCTTTCTGAACAATTTCAAATGCAGCACTTCTCAAATTAAACAAACATTAACTAAGAGCAGAACTTGTAATGGCAGGTAGTACACAGAAAGAGTGGATACAGCCGTGGGAGCTCTGCATGTCCATGAGGCTCCTGTAGGTGGCATGCCCTTATGACCTGGGGGCTGGGGACCATAGTATTCCCTATGGCAATGGAAGTAAACAGCATCCAGAGAACTAGGTAGGACCTGAGACGAGAAAATATTTCTCCAGTAGGCTTTAAACTTGCTGTAATTTTTTTCCAGTGTCACTGTGAAATTCTTCAGCAAGACCTTGCTCCAAACGGAGAGAGGCAAGCTTCATTCAGGCTTGTAATTCTAAAGTAATTAGAGCTATCCAGTTTGACGAGATTTTCAATTATTTAAAATTAAAAGCTAAAAGAAACAGATATTTAAAAATATTTTTAATGACAAAGGTCTAATTATGATAACTAGGTTTCCATTCAGCTCTGAATAATTACAGTTCATTTTTGAGCCATTCCATGGATTTGGAACTTACTAAACAGTAGTGCATAATAAGTAAGATTCGTGTCATTTTCCATTTCTGGTGTGAATAAGTAGCAGTTATGAAACTAATCCAGCAACCCCCTCCCCACCATCACCTGTTTCTGAGAGTGGTGACAAAATTGTTAATATTTTTAAAAAGTTTATATAATTTCATGTCTTCAATAAAATTATCTAAAATCAAATTAGAGTTACTCTAGTCATAGTGTATTTGTTCTAATAATGTATATGGGTGAGGATGTCTTTGTTCAGTGTAGTCAAAACCATGGGCAGCCTTTCCAAAGACAAGAGGCTAATAAGAAATTTGAGTCAGATACGAGGTCCAAGAGCAAATAGCAAGAAGGTTCTTGTAGTTCACTTAGCCGTAATGTACTACCATAGTGTTTATTGAAATTGGAGTAGAATATTAAAACCATTAGAAAAGTGAGTATACCATCAAACCTGGCATTCCAGGATCCTTTGTTTTTTTGTAAAAGAAAAAAAAATAAAATTGTGAGCAAAATGTATATTTAGAAATCATGAGTAATTAGCCCCACTTAAGAAGGAAAATATTAAAATCTTGTCGATTGTCAAGGATTAAAAGTTTTACTTCTTTCAAGTAAACTCTAGACTGCCAAGTTAAAATTTGAAGCATATAAGTAGTTAATGGAATTTATATTGTTAGTATTATAATTAAAGTAAGATTTGATACTAATGAAGTTTTCTTTGATCATTTTTATTACTATTTCCATAAAATTTATTTCAGAACATACAATTAAATCAAAAGAAGAACCAGAACAAGAGCACAGGACTCCAGATTTTTTGGGAAAAACTACTTCTTTATCATTTATTCTGTGCAGACACCCATTGGAAATGGGTATATTTCACACTGAGTGCTGACATACAAGAACTAAAATAAAATGTTATTCGCTTCTTCTTTTAGGGGCCGATGTTATCAACTTTGATGGCCACGTTGTGTTGCCATATAGATTCAGAAACAAGAAGATGAAGACCCTGAAGGATGTCATTGCTTTGAAATTTAAAACCTCTGAAAGTGAAGGGGTGATCTTGCATGGGGAAGGACAGCAAGGGGATTACATTACCCTGGAACTGAAAAAAGCCAAGCTGGTCTTCAACTTAAACCTAGGTATGTTCTGACTTTTGGCACCATTTATTAATCTTCCCATTAGTAAAATGCTAATGTTGCTTAATCCTTAAAGTGTAAATTATAAAAAAGCAGTTCTTGTTATCTTATAAATTCATCTTTAATCCATAGTGGTTTAATGCCTTTTGATCCATATATACTTATTCATTAAAAAATAATTGTTATGTGTTCATCCTAAGCAAGGTACTATACTAATATCTGAGACAGTGGTGAACAAATAGAGAAGGTCCTTGAGTTCATGAAGTTTATGATCTAGTGGAGGATTCAGACATTATATTATCCATTATTATTTTAAAACAACTTAAAAGCAATGACTTCAAATAAGGATGGGTAGTTTGAAATCAACTAAATAAGCTAAAATGATAAAGGATACTGCAGAGACAAGAAAGGTCCACATTAGAATATGCATTGAGGAACATTCTCCCCGAGAAGACACACAAGCTGAGATCTCAGTTATGACTAGAACTGGCCATGAGAATATTGAGAAGAGCAAGGGAGCAGTCACTACAGACAAAGATCTGGCATACTCAGGGAATTAGGAAGGAGGCTGCTGTGGGTAGATGAAGTGAGTCAATGGGAAAGAAGATAAGATCTGTAAATCGGGGATTGTTCAAGTCCTGTAAGATCCTGTACTGCATGGTAAAGGGTTTATTATTATTTAAGAAAGAGAAGCTGTTGGTGGGCTTTAAACTATATGGCATCACGATCTTATTTTTAAAAGTGTATTGAGATTCCTAGAAAAGAAAATGCTTGCATTTGTGTGAGACTCAAAGCCAGACTTCAGTATGAGGCAAGTGAGAGATGGCCCTGGTTTGCAGAGGTGGTTGTCAGTGGAGATGCAGGGAAGCAGGTCTAGTTGGGAGATGATTTTAGTGGTAAGTTCAGCAGGATTTGTAATGAGAAAGAAAGAGAATAAGTAAAGGATAATTCCTGGATACCTAAGGGACTTGACTGCCATTTTCAGAAGTAGAGGTGACTCTGTATTTTCTCTACAGAGCATCTTCTAATAAAAGATGATTAGTTTCCTCTAATAGAGGAGGTCTAACATGGACATGGTGCATTTTAGTTGCTTATTAGACATCAGTGTTGAGATCTCTATTAGGGAGTTGCGTGTATGAATGAGATTGAGAGGAGATGTTACCGGGAGACTGAGGGGAATGAGCAGGAGGAAATTAGAGCATGTGGTATCAGAGAGCAGGGAAAGAAAAGAGGTGGCTGTTGTGTTGAATTCACCTAAGATGGAGACAGGCAGGTGAATATTGGCTTAGGCCCTGTAGAGGTTCCTGTTGATTTTTCTCTTAGTGGAATAGAAAGGACAGTGGTTTTATTGACATAGGTTAAGAAAAGATGAGAAATGTAAAACTGAATTTTCAAACAAAATCTAACTAGAAATCAGAGAATCAGGAATCAGAGAAATAAAGTATTGGCTGGAGAATGAGTTGAACTTGAATGACTTCCCATTTTGTTTTGTAATTTTTTGTTTTGTTTTGTTTTTAAGTGTTATTAAGTCTCTTGCTTGGCTAAAAATGTCAGGATTTATGCAAGAAGTTTTTGGAGGGCATCACACCTTCCATATTTTTTTTTGTTGTAAATAATAACAGAATTCTACAAAAACACTGTATCTAAAATATATTAATAGCTAAAGTTCACATGTTAAATTCATCCCAGTAGAAAGCCACAAAACTGAGAGTAAGAATACAAAAACAGGGGTGTCTAGGTGGCTTCTGCCTTTGGCTCAGGTCATGATCCCAGGGTCCTGGTATCAAGCCCTGCATCCAGCCCCTCTGCAGGAAACCTGCGTCTCCCTCTCCCACTCCTCCTGTTTGTGTTCCCTCTCTCACTGTCTTTCTCTGTCAAACAAATAAGTAAAATCTTAAAAGAAAAAAAAAAAAGAATACAAAAACAGATCCTGCCTTTTTGACTTGCTAATCAGTCTGAGTGGTCCAGACATTCCCGAATATGGCTTGTGTTCTATGTATTAAATTTTATTACTTTGAGAATTAGTATTATACTAAAAAGTGCAGTTTTCATTAGGGTTTTTTTTTTGTTGGTAATACTTGATACATTATCTGTAAATATTTACCCTTTATTATAAAACTGTACTCATTTCAAATCTGATAGAAATAATAGCTTCTATAAGAAAAAATGAAGAAGAAAATCACAGAGAAAGCTGGATCACTTAATTACACAAAAATATTGGATTCTTTACATTAAAATCATAATGAGTGTGAAACTTGAAAAACGCAAATGTTAAATACGGAAGTTTAATGTCGTTCATGAGTAAAAATTTATACCACTCCCTAAGACATAGGACATAAAAGGTAATGCATAGAAGAAAAATTGTTAGTATTCTATGAACAACAGATGCTCAACTGCACTATCTATGAAATTAATGGACAATAAAATAATAACTAATTTTTGTTAAGTAAATCAATTTAAAAAATCATATAAATATTGAGTATGTGACAAGATTCTTTGTATTGCTCTTTGCATCAGAAAATATTTTTAGGAAAACAATTTGACAGTGTCTTCAGATATCTAAAAATTGCCTGTATATTTTGGCCCAATAATCATAAGGAAATAATGAGAAATGGCTATAGGGTTTAAGTCCAAGGATATACTTGGCAATATTGATCACAATGTCAAAAATTAAAAAAAAAAAAAGCTAAGCATATAGAAATATGTTGATAATGCATTTAAAATGTCTGTGAAAAATTTTAATTCTATAGAAAATACCATAAAACATTAAATTAAAACTGTAGTATAAAATATTATAAATAACACCTCAATATTTTATATTGATTATATATACACACATAACTATATATGTATATAATTAAATATATTTATAGGGAAAAAAAATTGGAAAGAAATAGACCAAACTATGTTTACTGGTGGAAATGAGTGATTAATGTTGTACCTATTAATTCTTCATAAAATTCTCTATTATAATTAGTATAGGTATTCATGTATTGCCTGGGGAAAAAATAGCCCTAAATCATTTTTGAAGGATTCTTAATAGATAAGGAGAAATAGGAGGCTTGGGGGTAGAGATCAGAAAACAAAATGTAAGTACTTTTTAAAAACATGCATACAAAAAATATGCATACACACTGGGAGCAATTGAATTATATCTAAGGATGTTTACTTCCTCTCAAACCTTTTTCCTTTTTTTTAAAAAAGTGAAACACACAGAGGAACATTTTAAAAGCCACCGTGCTTTCTATAGGTATGACATTACTGTTCTGAAACTTGTGTCTGAGCCTTTGATCTCAGAGAAAAGTCATTACTGTTTCACTGGAAAGCAGTTGACTTACAGAGTTTTATTGACTGATTGGAATTTATGACAGTCATGGAAATGCACTCACTCATATGTCCATTGTGCTTTTTAAAATGCCATTACCTCAATATCAGGCATATCTAGCTGCTACTTTGTGTTCTAGTCATTTAAAGTAATTTAAAGTAGTAAAATAGAGTGTATACTTTCATTTAGACTTATTCCTACTTTTCTCTCTCCCTCTCTGCCCCACTGCCACATGTAAACAGACAGTCATAATCACAGTCCCAGTCACAGGCACATTTGGTTTCACCATCAAAAGGAAAGAAAATCTGATCGAGAAAAGACATAGAAAATGTCAGGTATAGGCAGCATTAGTATCTTAAATGTGGGAAAAAAAAAATAAAAGAGGAAATAATTCAGTGCCTTAATCAATTGTGTGTTTCTCCTGTTTCTGTGATACTATTTATTCTGAAACCGTGTTGTATTTTTATAGCACTTAAATTTACTTGACCATGAAAAGCAATACTTGATTAGACAAAATAGAAGATAGTATAAAACATGTAAACAGTTTCCAGAGATGACCTTAGTAAACATTTTGGATTCTCACAAACTTTCACTCTCATTTATAGTCTTGTTGCCATGGAAATCTATTTCCAAAGCTAGATTAATGCTTCATACATATTTTTGCAAGTTTTTATTTTAAAATATAACTTGAGTTAATTTTCTATGCCGTTAAATATTACATCGTGGTTAAAATGATTGCTTTTGGAGTCAGTGAAAACTGGAAAGTGTCATGCTGTGTTTTCTTGACCAAAAATAAAAATAATAGCAACAATAAAAGCCTGTTAACAGGTAACTTTTAGCTAATGTTCGCTGTATGCCAAGAAGTTGGTTAAGTTCTTTGCATGTACTAATTATTTAATCATCATAGCAACCCTGTAAAGCTGGTCCCTGATTTTCTCCATTTCCTGTATGAGGCAGCGTAAGCTCACAGAAGCTGCCTGCTCACCTGTGACCATAGGGCAAGGCAGTCCTGAGTCAGCCTGAGAGTCCAGGCACTGGGCTCCAGAACCATGGGACACTGACTTTGTAAGGACCCTGTCAAACTTAGCAGAATTCATGGCACAGTAAAAACAAAACAAAACCTCATACTCTTTTTTTCTTTTTTTTTTAAAGGAGATGTTTTCCATCTTTAGCAGCTTTTATGTATTTTGAATATGAAACTATTGTTAAGCATAGTTACATGCCGGTTCCCCCACGCTAGCGTCAGTGGACAGGACTTGAGTGGAGTGCCAGCCCATGGCTGTGATGGAAGCTGGCCGTGCGCAGGGTCGCCGTGGTGTCACTGCCTCGTTTCTGTTCCTTCCATGGCTCAGGAAGCAATCAGCTCGGCCCCATCTACGGCCACACGTCCGTGACGACTGGAAGTCTGCTGGATGATCACCACTGGCACTCCGTGGTCATTGAGCGCCAGGGCCGGAGCATTAACCTCACCCTGGACAGGGGCGTGCAGCACTTCCGCACCAACGGAGAGTTCGACTACCTGGACCTGGACTACGAGGTGAGCTGGGGGACGCGTCGTTGTCCTCCATCTTGAGTGGCTGCCTCCGTCTCCTACTGGGTCTTCGTGTTCTTGTCAGTCACATGCCTGCCTGCCCCATTTGTTTTATTCTCCAAAGAAAAATTATCTTTCAACTTGAGGGTCTAATCTATTAACACTGTCATTTTATTCATTTCTAAGTTTGTAATTATGAGTATTTGAAATATTTTAAAAATCTTGGTACCAAAGTAATAATTCAAAGGGAGCAGACCATTTATCATGTCAGCAGGGCAGTTTATTAAGTCCAGAACAAATATAAGTTGTAATCTTTCCATTGGTAGTTAATTATGGCATAAATCATCTATTATTCTTGAGAATAGATAGTATATTATAAATACAGCATTGCCTAATATTTGTTACAAAATATTGACTAAGAAATCCTGAGTTCTGATTTATATTATCATTTATGACCTCATGACTATAGATAGTTCTTTTGTTGGGTTCTGTTTTCTCGGATATAATTATCATAGAAGAAATAAAGTAAAATATAGAATATTTTAAGAGGTTGTCCATAAATAAAAGGACATATTTTATCCTCCAAATTATCAAAGGTCAAAAAATAATCATATTGGTCCCCTAAAAACTGTATATTCCTGTATTAAACAGATAGGCATTTCAGATTTTTTGTTTTTTTTTTTTTAAGATTTTATTGATTTGTCAGAGAGAGTGAGCACAGGCAGACTTAAGAGTGGCAGGCAGAGACAGAGGGAGAAGCAGACTCCCTGCGGAGCAAGGAGCCCGATGCGGGACTCAATGCCAGGACGCCGGGATCATGACCTGAGCCGAAGGCAGCCGCTTAACCAACTGAGCCATCCAGGCGTCCCCATTTCAGGTTTTTTAATAAATTATTTAGAGAGCAGTTCAACCTTAAAATACCCACCAAAAATGTTAATCAAATATAGAGATAAGAGTTCTGTAAGATGTTCATCACAGTGTTATATATTCCAAGAGAAAAAGGATAATACTAAATGAACAAAAAGAGCATAGCAGGAAAATAAATAGGATGAAATACTAGTTAGCAAGGGGTTTCTAAACTTTCTTCCTTCATGGAACCCTCAGGGTGTTACTAATTTTTCCACAGCTGTCCTAGACCATTCTGTAATAGTTAGAGCCAGACAACTTAATAAATATTTATGTCTTAACGACTTGGTAGCTATTAAAAAATACAGATAAAATAAATGAAAAATATATTTTATTTAGTTCTTAAAATAACAGTGATTACTTGCTGATGGGTTGAATGTCCCTGATGGTACAACTCCTCAGACTTTGGAATCAGATTTGACTGCCATCTCCATCTTCTGTTCTACTTTTACTTTTATGTGACATGTTTTTATGAAAGAAATTATTAAAAAAACCCACCTTCACTAGGACAGGAAATTATTAAAAGCAGTGTAGCAGGTTGTTGGAATGGTGAACTAGCTCAAGCTAGTGTTTCCCATAATGCCCAGAACGTGTCAAATATTTTGCATATCCTTTAAAAATAGAAAGTGTATGGTGGCTGTGACCCCATGAATTTCCTGTGCAAACTCAGTGTGCCTTGTCCCCACTTTTGAAATTGTTTGTATACATACACACGTATATGTGTTAATCAATATCTTACATGAATTTTTAAAAATGTGAAATAGGCTCATGATAAGATAATTGAAAAAGTTAGGATTTACAACTGTGTTTATTTTCTTTATATACTTAAATAATTTCTAAATTTTCTGTGAGGTGAATATATTATATATATTCCTAAATAGGAATTTAAAATAGATTATGCTATATAAACCCTGATATTGAGATCTTAACATTAAAATAAATTTAAGCTTATCAGAAAATAACTTTACCTCCCAAAAAATCTCCTTAAAGCATAATGATTGTTGCAAGGGAAAGAATATGAAAATCCCAGAAGTTTTATTTTTTTCCTAAATTAGTACCTTTCTTGGCTTAGGTGGCTTATCTCCCTGTATGAGAGAACTTAAAGATGAATTATTCACCTTCCATTAATAAACTTTGAAGTACCATAGGACAGATGAGAGATCCTGGAACATTAGCAATGGGCAAACAATTCCAATTTTCAAAAAACAGAATTAAAAATTTGGGGTCATAGACTGTATTGAGTTTGTGATGGAATTCATGAATATTCATGCACACACTCAGGGTCAGCAGTTTCATGGACACTTTGAAGGCCATGAATATACATACCACCTTTGAGAACCTGAGCTGTAGATGACAGCACCTGAGACGTTGTTAGAGGGAGACCCTGGGAAGAAAGTCAGATTTACTAATAAAGAATCCTGAGTCCATTAAGTTGAGTCAGTCCCTCAGCGTTTTCACACACACCTCTCTCACTCGTCCATGTAGTAACTAGACTCAGACCTCAAAGGAGGCTTGTTATGAATAACTGAAAACATTCCTATAGCCCAGGACATTCCAAGGGTTTTAGGGGCTCTGTACCAGGAACTGGGAACAAAGACCAAATATATTATACCACACTGTGATAGGGTGTTCCCGTCATATGTAGACATATAAGTAATCTCAAGATTGTACATACTAATGAAAATATAGAGATGAGTTCCTAGTAGCTACTACTTGTGTAATGTAATCTGAAACTATGTAATTTGTCTTTAACAATGGCTCTGTTGAACTGTCTGTTTTCATGAGCTGGTATGAGCAGGATTCAGCACACCATAGGGGTAAGTTAATACCCAGCACTATTCCTAGAGATGTACATCATGAAAGAAGCAGTAAAAAACAAGTTTGCTCCTTTGAATTAACTCAGGGTGGGCATCTTTTGTGGAAGGTGGCTTAAGAGTTCACCTTATCGGGGCGCCTGGGTGGCTCAGTGGGTTAAAGCCTCTGCCTTCGGCTCAGGTCATGATCCCAGGGTCCTGGGATCGAGCCCCGCATCGGGTTCTCTGCTCCACGGGGAGCCTGCTTCCTCCTCTCTCTCTGCCTGCTTCTCTGCCTACTTGTGATCTCTGTCAAATAAATAAATAAAATCTTAAAAAAAAAAAAAAAGAGTTCACCTTATCACCTCCTAGAGCCCAATTATACTGCAAAGTGTGCCAAACGCCATGGGCAGGCAAGCTACTAGCGGCATGGTACCCTGAGAAGGGTACAAAGGTAAACAGATACACATACTTCTTCTCAGCCAAAGGGCAGAACTGCACACTGATGCTTGGCCTGGCTTCTCACTTTTCTTCGGCTAAATTCCAGGATAGACCCTGTGGATATTATGCCATTGCCTTTGCAATACATTTCTGCTTGGGAGGTAGTGGAATGAAATGCCCCTTGATAGTTGTAAAACTAGGCTAGGATTTTAGAAAGAAACTAGGGAGGACTGTAGAGAATCAATTGCATGGCTCAAACTGGAACAGAAGTCCTGGGTTTGAGTCCCTCTTTGCTCCTCACTGGTTGTGTGACAGTGGACACATTATAGTCCCCTTTTGGAAAATGAATGTAATAGCATATTTGTCAGAGCATTATTATATGAGGAGGCGATAGGAAGTAATAGAAATGACCATATGTATCAGTTATGATTAATTAGACCGCATGTAACAGATGCTTGTTTATTCTCCACCATATAAAAGGTAATTGTAGGTGGGGAGCCCTCGGCTCAAATGGCAGCATCATGGTCATTAAGACTCCGTTCTCCTTTTACCTTGCTGCTACTCCAGTCCCATCGCAAATCACTCCCTAGATGACTGTTCACATTCCGTCCTGCATTCCAGTGGGAAGACGAGTAAAGAAGGTTGTGCTCCCTTCCCCTTTTAATTATAGTTTTTGGAGTCACACAGTCTTACTACTTTAATCTTGCAAGACCAAAACTTGATTCAGAGAGGTTGGCAAATGTGGTATACTGGCTGCAGTGTGCATAGCTGAAAAGCATTCTTGTTTTCCTAAAGAAGGTAGGGAAAAAGGACATTGAGAAGTATCTAGCCATCTCTGCCATATTTTGTAAACTCTTGGTAGCTAACAAAATAGTCAACGTGATTATTTCATTAAACTCAGGGCTATTATTGAATGATAATATCATTAATAAGCCAGTTGTATGAGTTATATGAGTATCTGGTAGGTAATCTAACAATTGCAACAATTTTTTTTTCCTGAATAATTATAACTTCAGGAAATATTTTGTGGCCCAGATACTTCATTTTACTGATGAGAATACATAATCAGAAGAAGCGGCAACCTATTTTCATAGGATTAGTTGCATTAGGAATTGGGATTTGAACCCACATCTTTTCGTTGTCAGGAAATCCGGCAAACTGAGCCTGTGTTGTTTCACTAGGGCACCTCTGAGAGGGATGTAGGACCTGTGCTGAGGGTGGCTGGAAGCAGGGGAACATGGGAGTGTTTCTAATCATCATCCCGACAGCACATGGAGAAAGAACGAGACAGTATGTTTAAACTGGTGTTTAGTAGTAATGTTTAAAATTTGATGCTGCATGTTGCTAAGCGTAGACTTTTATTACCATCAACTGGGAAAGAATTGGTAAAATGAACTGTAGGCAGGAAATAAAGCATTCCACATAATTATAAATTATCAATAATTCCTACCTTTGGTATTATGTATACTTATTTAGTACCTAATAAGTTTATTTTAGTGCCCCTTGAAAATATTTTCCTAATAATTCTACTATTTTAGATTACTGTATAATTTTCCTTTTGTCATTTCTTAATTCTTTTTTATATATTTATTTTCAGTTTTCTCTTCTTTCATATATAAACTCTATGGCAAACAATACATATTCAACTATGTATCTATTATTATTAACATTATTAACAAATTTTGTTTTAAGTGAGGTCTTTTATTATTTTATATTATCTCATAAACTATCATTAATTTGTGCTTTTTTTCACAAAAACTAAACATCTAAAATGCCATGACACTAAATAAAAGAACATAATTTGCTAATGGCCTCCTAGAACACAAAGATCTGTGCCTATGTTTCAAATATGAAGTCTTGACATTCAAAAATGTGTTAACTATTGCTTTCGTTTTCAAAGCTTTATAGGAAAAGTTGATAATGGTAACATTGAATAATAATTAAAAGAGAAATAACATCTGGTTTATATATCTTGGTATTGCAGCTCTGGTTAGCATTAGATTTATTTACCACTGTTTCACTATTAGCAATAAATGTCATTATGGCAATACGTATTTTAAATATAATTTTGTATTATAGGAAATTGACACTGTGGTACTGTAATTTGGCCAAAGATATAAGGAAAAAGACATCCTCTCTGTTTATAGGTGATAGTAGACAGAGAATCACAGTAAAGGGCATGCACCTTATTCTGTAGGATTCAGAAGACCCATGATATCTCTAAGCCTGTAGTGCTCAAATAAAGCCCCCATCTCCTAATATGTTCTTAAACAATGTAATAATGAGACTTTTTGAACTATTTTCTATATTAAAAATTAGTCTAGTGACTATTTGACTTTAATGGTCATTTAGATTAAAATAGGTCTACATAGTACATAGGGTTTATCATTGTATTACATTAGTACTGGTTTACCTCATGATGACTAGAAGCACTTATGAGTAGTGTGTCTTTGATATTCATAAAAATGTGTTTTTAGTATTATGCAATAAAAGAAGGCTGCTAAATAAAATCTTTTTAAACATTTCAGGAAAATTTATGAAATGCTTTTGAGTGGCTACAAAAGATTATTGCTATTTTCTTGTTAATAGTCTGATTTACAGAATTAATGATACTGTTGTATACTTCCATAACAGCACAATTAATATGCAACAGATTTTGGAGGCAGAAAAAATTGTCTGTATATCCTGGGAGAGATATACAGACGTTGGTTGTATAACTGACCTTGGTTATATTAATAGTTTCATCTAATTTATTGTGAATATTTTTTTAAGTTGAATACAGTGTGAATATTTACATTTTTTTCTTTTCTCAAAGATAACCTTTGGAGGCATACCTTTCTCTGGGAAGCCAAGTTCCAGCGGTAGAAAGAACTTCAAAGGCTGCATGGAAAGCATTAATTACAATGGTATCAACATAACTGATCTCGCGAGAAGGAAGAAACTAGAGCCCTCAAATGTGGTAAGATTGTTCACTCTAAAATAGCGGTACATAGAACAGTCAAAGAAATTTTGTTTTTTTCTGGAGTGTTGAACAACAACAATGTCGTCATAGCATTTGCCATCATGCTTATATTGGGTTCACAGTGTAAAACTAACTTTAGAATAACCTAAAAAAGTAGATAGTGGATATACTCTGGAAGTAAATAATGGTTTTTGAGTTAAATTAGCTTACAGTAGATGGTAAGTTTTACTTAGATGGGGCACAGGGTTTTGACCCAGTGTTTCTGGATTCCCCATATCAGAGGGACATGGCTCAGGCATTCCTCCATGTCTGTTTTGTCCCTGAAGTTCCGCCTGTAAATTGGCAGCATCACGTTTCCAGATGTCTTATCATATATGACTCTCCCCTTTTTGTTTGTCATTTAATTCTATATTTTAAAATTGTTATATCCAGGAACTTTGCCATATTCATTTCTTTGTTTCCAAAGATAATTCATCCATATAAATACAGTTTTTGTGAAAGCCCAAAACATACTAAGTATAGGCAGTTGGGTAAGAATCGACTACCATTGGATAGTGAAAGCCGTGGCGTAGACTTAATAGTGATCTTCTTCTAGCTCGGCTGTGAGTCATTCCTAGGTTTAACTATTTCAAACAGGAGAGCAAAAATTGAAGAACACTCTAGCATACCTGCCTCCCTATGACACTTCTTAGGATCACTGAAAGATAACAGCTGAGAAGTTCAGTATGTGTTCCCCATGGATCTGCAAGAACAGGAATTAACTTCAACCTACAAGTGTTGTTTTTGGGAGAGTTTGGGATTCCAGAGACCCACATTTGAGAGCCACTGGCAGTAGATAATGTTAGGAGTGCTTGCATTGTATTCCCAAAGAGCTCTGATGGTCTGTTGCCCACATTTGAGCCTAGAGTTTTCACAAAATGATTGGATAAATAGAAATCCCCTCATGAATGAATAGGAGTTCAGGCTGGGTATGAAAATTATTAGGCATAAAATAATAATTTAACATGAAATTTTTGCTTAATTATTTTTCTTCAAAATAATAAATTTGTACTGAATAAAATGTTGAACTTTGAAATTATCTCATAAAATATATTGGCTACAGAGAAAAATAGTAATCGTTCCATTTATAGACAGCAGGCACTGTGCTAGGAATACTACTTTTATGACAATCTGAGAACAGTACTACAAAGTGAGTAGAGATGCTATACACATTTTGTAGATGAAAAACAAAACAAAACAAACCCTGAGATTTTGCCTGGAAAAATAACTTTCCAAGATGATTGAATATGAGTGGGTCCATAGTGTATGACCCCCGAGGTCATTGTCTCCTTACATGCTATGTTATTTCTTACCTAGAGCAGTATTAATACATACACTCTTTTAAGCTTTGGCTAAAATGGCACCAGGTCTTTTTGTTTTCTCAGAAATCATTGCTTAAGATAAAAAGGTACAAAATCCAAATCATCAGAATACTTTCTCTATTTTTTGCACCTTTAAGAAGAGGTAAAATGTTATTTCTGCCCAAACCTCCCAGTTGGTCCTGAGATGCATTCATTAGGTACCTGAATTATGAAGAATTTTACTATGGAGGCTCAATCCTAGAGCAACTTTTCTTTTCTTTCTTTTTTTTTTTTTTTAAAGATTATTTATTTATTTGACAGACAGAAATCACAAGTAGGCAGAGAGGCAGACAGAGAGAGAGGAGGAAGCAGGCTCCCTGCCAAGCAGAGAGCCCGAGCCCGATGTGGGACTCGATCCCAGGACCCTGGGATCATGACCTGAGCCAAAGGCAGAGGCTCAACCCCCTGAGCCACCCAGGTGCCCCAATCCTAGAGCAACTTTAACTGCAAAATATATCGTGGTTGTAAGTGCTATTTTAGCTTGAATAACAAAGATATTTAGTAAAGCATAAATTATCTATATCAAATTTATTGAAATAGAATAAGCAGACCTAGAATAAACTTTTAAACAAAAATATATGTACATATTAACATTTTAGACAGACTAGAGAAAAGTGGGACATTTTATAAGCAACTGTACAAGGACAAATATTTATGAAGAACATTTGCTTTCAAAAATGTCAGGTGGTTGGGGCGCCTGGGCGGCTCAGTGGGTTAAGCCTATGCCTTCAGCTCAGGTCATGATCTCAGGGTCCTGGGATAGAGCCCCGCATCGGGCTCTCTGCTCAGCAGGGAGCCTGCTTCTTCCTCTCTCTCTGCCTGCCTCTCTGCCTACTTGTGATCTCTCTCTCTATCAAATAAATAATTAAAATATTTTTAAAAATATCAGGTGGTTGTATTTCAGTGAAAGTGACTCAACACTCATCTTGCATTCATCTCCATGCACGCACCATTCCCTAATATTTGTCCACAGCCTCTTGGACAGCTATTTGGGTGTAATCTGCAACCAGCATCCAGAGGCAGGAAGAGACAGAAGAAAGAGACCTACCATCCCACATTGGTAGGTGGCAGGTTTAATAAGCAAGGGAACTTCTAGGCTTGTCCTGGGAAGCCACAAGATGAGTACATCTCTGCACTCGCTTGCCACGTCTTAAAAGTTTATGTAGAGGTCCTACCTGGATTCAGTTATGGATACAGAAGGCCATCACCAGTTCAGTACCAGGTCACATAGCTTCAACACCACATCTCCAGCTCAAGCCTGTATCTTGGTGTGGGGAACACACATTTCGAGGACAGCAGAGGAATCTCCAGTTGTCCGAGTCCTGCCCACAGGTTAACTGGCAGTCAAAGTCTTCTTGATGACCCCCGCCAATACCTCATTATACATTGACTTCTGAGTCAGCACCTTTACCCAGAAAGGACCTTTAATTTTGTTGGGAGACATTCCCCACAACACGGGTATGTGGTCAGTTATAACATCTTAATTATTAGGCAAAGGCAGTTCTTCTCATCGGTAAAAGTAAGTAGTTAAAAATAATTACCTGTGAAGCTACAATGCAAATTTAGTTTGAATATTAATTCAGAGGGACAGCCTGCCTTGACTGTAATGGTTAATGTGCTGAAATGCAAGAACAATCCATCTAAACCTAGATATTGTGTGGTGTCGTGTTGTTGTGAATAAGTAATTCAAGGATCAGATGAAAATGTGAACAAATTGTCTTGCTCAAAATACTATGGTGCGATAAAAGAAGTCAGAAGCAAACCTAGATTTCCAGACCTTTAAAAGGAAGGTACTTATGCACTGGAATACAACATTTAGTGTGTCTGAATGGAAAATCAGATTTTTTTTGGAACAGAATAGAGAGAGAGTAAGAAGAAAGGAATAGGCTTCAGTTATCACAAGTTTGTTTTCATTTTGTACATTCATACTACTATTTTCAGAGGCATGAATTCATTATAATGTATGCACACTTCAGGGGAATTTAATATAACAATAATCTGAAATAATCACAATTATGCTGATGCTACCCAGTTAATATTAATTCATATATATTAGGTATGGGGATAAAAACCAAGAATATTTATCCCATATTATCAATGAATAAATAACAACCAAATGACCGTAGTTCCTCGTGAGACTAGTAATAATATGAATAAACACTGAACATAGGCCATCCAGAAGACGATGGTGGCATCTCCTTCTTGGCTGAGGCATTGTCAGCTTTCTGCCCTCTTTAGAAAGTCCAGAGGTTCACACTCACACGCCCACCACACAGGGACACATCCGATCCCATCAGGCTGTCAGTCTGTTGATTCCATGGTAGATGGTTCTTGTTAATTCCTCATCTTGACAGCCAGCTGCTGAGCCCTGTTAGACACACCGTGCAAGAAGAGTGATGCCAGCCTATCTGGGTGTCGAACCTAAATCATGGTGCTGCTTTTGCGAGTTTGGCACGAGCTCAGGCTCTGCACTGACATCCATAGCCTTTAGCTTTGTTTGCATTTGTCTCAAAGCACGCTCTTTTGTTTTCCAGGGAAATTTGAGTTTCTCGTGTGTGGAGCCCTACACAGTGCCTGTCTTTTTCAATGCTACCAGTTACCTGGAGGTGCCAGGACGGCCTAACCAGGACCTGTTTTCAGTCAGTTTCCAGTTCAGGACTTGGAACCCAAATGGTCTCCTGCTTTTCAGTCAGTTTGCAGATAATTTGGGCAATGTGGAGATTGACCTCACGGAAAGCAAAGTTGGTGTTCACATCAATGTCACGCAGACGAAGATGAGCCAAATAGATATCTCCTCAGGTTAGTGCAGTCGGTTTGCTGTTTGCTTCTGAAACTGCTGTTAGGATTTCCACAGCTAACATTGCTTTTGTTTTGTTGGTGTTGCGTGCTTGAGGTTGTTTGGGTTCAGACTCGGTGAGATTCTTACTTGCCTGCCCGGAGTATTGATTGAATAAGAGAATCTTGAAAACTGGCTCAGAGGGTGAGGGGTGGGCGAGGAAGAAAGTTGGTTGAGACTGTCTCAGAGCACCAAGATCTTCTCTTACTGATACATGCTAGTTCACATTAATAGGGCCATGGACATTACTCTAGGTGAGTATTTTATGTTTACAAAGAATGTCTATTTTACGGACATAAGAGTGCCTGGTACTGTTTGACTTTATGGACATTCAAATACCTTTTACTATTAGTAGCAAGTATAAATTAATTTAATTATGACTTTAAAGATATATGCAACTGCTTGAATCAAAACCTCAAAGTGATTTCTAAATTTATGTAGATTTTTGGGAAAAACAACAACAAGAGGCAAGTACAAAGAGGAATGAAAAGATATATGTATCTACTGAGGGAAGACTGACTGTCTTGGTTTGACAGGGTAATTTTTAAAATTGACTTCACAGTGGTCTAATAAACTGAGGCTTGGGTAATATTGTTAATTGAACAAATGTAGCAACTTTGGGATATTCTTTGATTAATATGATACAAAGAAAGCTGAGATAGCAAAGTGAGATGTTACAGACAAAAAGTAGTCATGACAGGGGACTCTTAAAGACTAAAAGTTTTCATCAAATGTCTTTAGATGTTCCTTGCAGTAGATGTTTTTATTTTGTGAAGAACTACTTAGAAGATAGAGAAAATTAACATTAACTGAGCAGCTTGTGCAAATGTACCAAATACTGAGAGAGGAAGTTCATAATAAAAAAATTCTCAATTGCATGGCTGCTCACTCTGATGTCGAAATATTCCATGTTCCCTTGGGTCACCATTAGAAACTCGATAAGGTTTCTAGCACGTTACACTGTCTGTGTCCATGTCATTTCCCTGTAGGCTGTCAGCTCTTTGAGGGGATAGGCTCTGCCTGTTCTTCTGTTCTTGCATATGGAAGAGCACCTGGTATAGTAGAGGTGCTCTGGGAAGGTTTGTGGAGTTAACATTGTGGCCCTTTAAACTGGTGTTCACTAACAGAATATTTCCTGCTGAAGGATATGCGTCCTTGCATGAAATAGGCTTTGTGTTTCTTTAGGGCATGGTTGTATAGACTATTACTGAGAAGGATTCAAGGAAGATATAGGGACCATGATATTAGAGGTGTGTCTGAATTATTGAACTCAAAAGCCATTGTGTACCTAGAGATTTGCTTTTTCTGTTTTTGCTTTGTTAGTTTTGCTTTCCCCTGAATGTTTGGAGTCAAAATGATTGATCAACCATATTTTATCACTGCTTCCCAGTATAAACTCACCTGGGGAGATTTAGAGCAAATAGAAAATATCTGGAGAGACCAGAAAAACACATAAAACAAATACACATACAAATATTTACCACAGTTGAAAAACATCCCATTAGATTTTATTATGATTAATGATTCTTTTCTGATGACTAAAAACATAAAAATATAAGTATGAAAGCCTCCCTCCCTCTTGACATTCTCTGAACAAACCCAAATTCCTGGTGGTTTTCCATGTAACAGGAACCATTATAACGGAAATAATAGGACCATAAATATTGAGATCAATAAACATTTCCTAATTTAATCTGGTTTAATTTAAGACTCTAAGATACTTTCATCTAATTTAAACTATGTTTATGAAAAACTAAAAGGAAGAAAGAAGAAAGGAATCTAATATGCAATTACTAATTTTCCTTAACAGATTTGCTTAAGTATGAGAAAATTGGACTTGAGAAATTTTTGTTAATTTAGCTAAGAATCTGTGCAAATTAAGGGAAACTGATAGGAAATCTCAACATGTCGGTAACCTTGGTTTTACATATTTTAATGAAAATACCTTACTGTTCCAAATATTTATTTTTCCTATACACAGAGTGGAAACCATGATCTTAACAGTTATCATTGCTCAAGTGCCAGAAAGATTTATAAGTAAATATAGATGCACATACATTTTTAAAAGTTATATCTTATATTCATTTATACTGTGTTTATTAAAAAATAAAGGAAAGAAAGAACAAAGGAATCCGATATATGACTACATTCATTCATCCATCCTGTAAATACAAATGGAGTCCATAGAAGGCAGTTTTCATCTGTATTTAAAGGTACTTTACCAAATTCAATTAAATATATGAGTAACTTAGTGTAAGTAGCAATACTGAGAAAATAATTTAGAAAGCTAAGTTAACTGAGGGCACTAATGTTTGCTTTAACAAAGGGAAATAGTTCTGTATTATGTCTACCTTATTCTTAGCAGCAGCATAAACACTGAAGTCTGTCAGTCCCTTTTTACTTTATTTTTAAAATAGCTTGGTTGTAAAAATGTAGAAGATACACAAAATTTAGAAGAGGAAAGCAGCCAATGCTAGCATTTCCGTGTGCAATGCACACATGTACACGTAAACACTGTTCAGTAGTGTATCGAGAAGTCGTTATAGAGACACTCAGGTAGTGCCTGTCAGTATGTACTTGTAACTTAGTTTTATGTTTAGTGAGTAAGTTCTGTGGTTCGAGATGAAGCTAATTTAAGTGGTTCAAAAGGCTTTTTATTCTGTCTTGGACAACATTGTTCTTTGATGATAAAGTCAAACTAAAGCCTATAAGTTAGAATTCAATATATTTTTCACCCTCCTTGTATTTTTCCCCTCTATGTTGTGATTGATTTCAGGTCTCTTTAATTTTGACAGTAGACTCAGCTTGTAAAATTCAGTCAAACTCTGAGTAACCTTGACCTTGCAGAGTGGGTTATCTTTCTGTGAAAATATTTTCCAAGTCACAATAATCAACTTTTATAAAACATCCCATTATATTTATTTCTATTTAGAATGATACTTAGATTTATGCTTTTCCTTTGGCTTTAAGTAAGTAGTAAAGGGGAAGAAAAGTGCTAAAAGGGTCGGATGGATAACATGTTCGTTCAACATACTGTTTAACATTCAGATCAGAACCCTGGAGAAGGCGCCCTAGAACTGTGTTTTAAAAATTATTTGGGGTTGGGGTGCCTGGGTGGCTCAGTGGGTTAAGCCTCTGCCTTCGGCTCAGGTCATGATCCCAGGTTCCTGGGATCGAGCCCCACATCGGGCTCTCTGCTCAGCAGGGAGCCTGCTTCCTCTTCTCTTTCTCTGCCTGCCTCTCTGCCTACTTGTGATCTCCGTCTATCAAATAAATAAATAAATAAATAAATAAAATCTTAAAAAAAATTATTTGGTTTTTTTTTTTTTTAAAGATTTTATTTATTTATTTGACAGAGAGAGATCACAAGCAGGCAGAGAGGCAGGCAGAGAGAGAGGAGGAAGCAGGCTCCCTGCTGAGCAGAGAGCCCGATGCGGGGCTCGATCTCAGGACCCTGAGATCATGACCTGAGCCGAAGGCAGCGGCTTAACCCACTGAGCCACCCAGGCGCCCCTTATTTGGGGTTTTTAAAATTTGTTTCTCCAGCTTTTTTGGGGTAGGATTAACAAATTCAAATTATATATATTTACATGTTGTACAGATTGTACAATGTGATTTTTTTAAGTTGTATGATAATACATTGTGAAATAATTACCACAGTCAAGTTAATTAACACCTTTTGTGTATATGTGTGTGTTTGTGTGCACATGCACAGTGAGAACACTTAAGACCTATTCTCTTAGCAAATTTCAAGTATACAGTGCAGTATTATTATTATTATTAATAAAGATTTTATTTATTTATTTGACAGAGATCACAAGCAGGCAGAGAGGCAGGCAAAGCGGCAGGGGGAGAAGGCTCACTGCCAGAGAGCCCGATGTGGGGCTCAACCCCAGAACACTGGGATCATGACCTGAGCCAAAGGCAGAGGCTTTAATCCACTGAGCCACCCAGGTGCCCCTACAGTGCAGTATTATTAAGTATAATTACCATTGCTATACATTAGATTCCCTGGAACTTTTTCCTCTTGTAACTGAAAGTTTGTACCTTTTGACCAACATTTTCCCATTTCTCCCACCCTCCAGCCTTTGGCAACGATCATTCTACTCTTTGGTTCTATGAATTTTCCTTTTTTCAGATTTTACATAAAAGTGAGATCATACAGTATTTGCCTTTGTGTATCTGGCTTATATCATCTAGCATAAGAAGTCCCAGATTCAAATGATTTTGATCAAAACACAGAAAACACAAGAAAACATTTTATATTGCACGTAATACCTACTGAAACTCAGTTTGCTGCTTTAGATGCACTCTTACTGTTTTTATGGTTTTTTTTTTCTCTTTTTTTCCATTAAATTTTTCATGACCCATCAACTGATTTTGTGACCGAAAAGCAAGTGACCTATGGTTTAGAAAACATTGACCTACAGATCTGTCTTCTCATTTGAAGAGTTGGAATTTTTTTTTAAGCCTTCCTTAATTCTTTTTTTTTTCTTTTTTTTTAATTTAGATTTTTTTAAAAATTTTATTTCCTATAAACATATATTTTTATCCCCAGGGGTACAGGTCTGTGAATCGCCAGGTTTACACACTTCACAGCACTCACCATAGCACATACCCTCCCCAATGTCCATAATCCCACCCCCCTCCCAACCCCCCTCCCCCCATCAACCCTCAGTTTGTTTTGTGAGATTAAGAGTCACTTATGGTTTGTCTCCCTCCCAATCCCATCTTGTTTCATTTAATCTTCTCCTACCCCCTTAACCCCCCATGTTGCATCTCCTCTCCCTCATATCAGGGAGATCATATGATAGTTGTCTTTCTCCGATTGACTTATTTCGCTAAGCATGATACCCTCTAGTTCCATCCACGTCGTCGCAAATGGCAAGATTTCATTTCTTTTGATGGCTGCATAGTATTCCATTGTGTATATATACCACCTCTTCTTTATCCATTCCTCTGTCAGTGGACATCTAGGTTCTTTCCATAGTTTGGCTATTGTAGACATTTCTGCTATAAACATTCAGGTGCACATGCCCCTTTGGATCACTACGTTTGTATCTTTAGGGTAAAAACCCAGTAGTGCAATTGCTGGGTCATAGGGTGGTTCTATTTTCAACATTTTGAGGAACCTCCATGCTGTTTTCCAGAGTGGTTGCACCAGCTTGCATTCCCACCAACAGTGTAGGAGGGTTCCCCTTTCTCCGCATCCTCGCCAGCATCTGTCATTTCCTGACTTGTTAATTTTAGCCATTCTGACTGGTGTGAGGTGATATCTCATTGTGGTTTTGATTTGTATTTCCCTGATGCCGAGTGATATGGAACACTTTTTCATGTGTCTGTTGGCCATCTGGATGTCTTCTTTGTAGAAATGTCTGTTCAGGTCTTCTGCCCATTTCTTGATTGGATTATTTGTTCTTTGGGTGTTGAGTTTGATAAGGTCTTTATAGATTTTGGATACTAACCCTTTATCTGAGATGTCGTTTGTAAATATCCTCTCCCATTCTGTCAGTTGTCTTTTGGTTCGGTTAACTGTTTCTTTTGCTGTGCAAAAGCTTTTGATCTTGATAAAATCCCAATAGTTCATTTTTGCCCTTGCTTCCCTTGCTTTTGGCGATGTTTCTAGGAAGAAGTTGCTGCACCTGAGGTCGAAGAGGTTGCTGCCTGTGTTCTCCTCAAGGATTTTGATGGATTTCTTTCTTACATTGAGGTCCTTCACCCATTTTGAGTCTATTTTCGTGTGTGGTATAAGGAAATGGTCCAGTTTCATTTTTCTGCATGTGGCTGTCCAATTTTTCCAAGACCATTTGTTGAAGAGACTGTCTTTTTTCCATTGGACATTCTTTCCTGCTTTGTCAAAGGTTAGTTGACCACAGAGTTGAGGGTCTATTTCTGGGCTCTCTATTCTGTTCCATGGATCTATGTGTTTGTTTTACTGTCTTGATAATGACAGCTTTGTAGTAGAGCTTAAAGTCTGGAATTGTGATACCACCAACTTTGGCTTTATTTTTCAACATTCCTCTGCCTATTCAAGGTTTTTTCTGGTTCCATATAAATTTGGGGATTATTTTTTTCCATTTCTTTGAAAAAAATGGATGGTATTTTAATAGGGATTGCATTAAACATGTAGATTGCTTTTGGTAGCATAGACATTTTCACAATATTTGTTCTTCCAATCCATGAGCATGGAACATTTTTCCATTTCTTGGTATCTTCCTCAATTTCTTTCATGAGTACTTTATAGCTTTCTGAGTACAGATTCTTTGCCTCTTTGGTTAGATTTATTCCTAAGTATCTTACGGTTTTGGGTGCAATTGTTAATGGGATCGACTCTTTAATTTCTCTTTCTTCTGTCTTGCTGTTGGTGTATAGAAATGCAACTGATTCCTGTGCATTGATTTTATATCCTGAAATTTTACTGAATTCCTGTACAAGTTCTAGCAGTTTTGGAGTGGAGTCTTTTGGGTTTTCCACATAAAGTATCATATCATCTGCAAAGAGTGAGAGTTTGACTTCTTCTTTGCTGATTCGGGCCTTTAATTTCTTTTTGTTGTCTGATTGCTGAGGCTAGGACTTCTAGTACTATGTTGAATATAGCAGTGGTGACAGTAGACAGCCCTGCCATGTTCCTGACCTTAGAGGAAAAGCTCTCAGTTTTTCTCCATTGAGAATGATACTTGCTGTGGGTTTTTCATAGATGGCTTTGATGATATGGAGGTATGTACCCTGTATCCCTACACTGTGAAGAGTTTTGATCAAGAAAGGATGCTATACTTTGTTAATTGCTTTTTCAGCATCTTTTGAGAGTATCATATGGTTCTTGTTCTTTCTTTTATTAATGTATTGTATCACATTGATTCATTTGCAGATGTTGAACCAACCTTGCAGCCCAGGAATAAATCCCAACTGGTCGTGGTGAATCATCCTTTCCATGTACTGTTGGATCCTATTGGCTAGTGTTTTAGTGAGAATTTTCACATCTGTGTTCATCAAGGATATTGGTCTGTAATTCTCCTTTTTGATGGGGTCTTTGTCTGGTTTTGGGATCAAGATAATGCTGGCTTCATAAAATGAGTTTGGAAATTTTCCTTCCATTTCAATTTTTTGGAACAGTTTCAGGAGAATAGGCATTAATTCTTCTTTAAATGCTTGGTAGAATTCCCTTGGGAAGCCATCTGGCCCTGGGGTCTTGTTTGTTGGGAGATTTTTGATGACTGTTTCAATCTCCTTACTGGTTATGGGTCTGTTCAAGTTTTCTATTTCTTCCGGGTTCAGTTTTGGTAGTTTATACATCTCTAGGAATGCATCCATTTCTTCCAGATTGTCAAATTTGTTGGCTTAGAGTTGCTCATAGTATGTTCTTATAATTGTCTGTATTTCTTTGGTGTTGTTTGTGATCTCTCCTCTTTCATTCATGATTTTATTAATTTGGGTCTTTTCTCTTTTCTTTTTGATAAGTCTGGCTAGGGGTTTATCAATCTTATTAATTCTTTCAAGGAACAGCTCCTAGTTTCGTTGACTTGTTCTATTGTTTTTTTGGTTTCTATTTCATTGATTTCTGCTCTGATCTTTATGATTTCTCTTCTCCTGCTGGGTTTAGGGTTTCTTTCTTGTTCTTTCTCCAGCTCCTTTAGGTGTAGGGTTAGGTTGTGTACCTGAGACCTTTCTTGTTTCTTGAGAAAGGCTTGTACCGCTATATATTTTCCTTTCAGGACTGCCTTTGTTGTGTCCCATAGATTTTGAACCGTTGTGTTTTCATTATCATTTGTTTCCATGAATTTTTTCAATTCTTCTTTAATTTCCTGGTTGACCCATTCATTCTTCAGAAGGATGCTGTTTAGTCTCCATGTATTTGGGTTCTTTCCAATTTCCTCTTGTGATTGAGTTCTAGCTTCAGAGCATTGTGGTCTGAAAATATGCAGGGAATGATCCCAGTCTTTTGATACTGGTTGAGACCTGATTTAGGACCGAGGATGTGATCTATTCTGGAGAATGCTCCATGTGCACTAGAGAAGAATGTGTATTCTGTTGCTTTGGGATGAAATGTTCTGAATATATCTGTGATGTCCATCTGGTCCAGTGTGTCATTTAAGGCCTTTATTTCCTTGTTGATATTTTGCTTGGACGATATGTCCATTTCAGTGAGGGAGTGTTAAATCCCCTACTATTATTGTATTATTGTTGATGTGTTTCTTTGATTTTGTTATTAATTGGTTTATATAGTTGGCTGCTCCCACGTTAGGGGCATAGATATTTAAAATTGTTAGATCTTCTTGTTGGACAGATCCTTTGAGTATGATATAGTGTCCTTCCTCATCTCTTATTATAGTCTTTGGCTTAAAATCTAATTGATCTGATATAAGGATTGCCACTCCTGCTTTCTTCTGATGTCCATTAGCATGGTAAATTCTTTTCCACCCCCTCACTTTAAGTCTGGAGGGTTTAAAATGAGTTTCTTGTAGGCAACGTAGATGGGTTTTGGTTTTTTATCCATTTTGATACCCTGTGTCTTTTGATCGGGGCATTTAGCCCATTAACATTCAGGGTAACTATTGAGAGATAAGAATTTAGTGCCATTGTATTGCCTGTAAGGTGACTGTTATTGTACATTGTCTCTGTTCCTTTCTGATCTACTACTTTTAGGGTCTCTCTTTGCTTAGAGGACCCCTTTCAATATTTCCTGTAGAGCTGGTTTGGTATTTGCAAATTCTTTCAGGTTTTGTTTGTCCTGGAAGCTTTTAATCTCTCCTTCTATTTTCAATGATAGCCTTGCTGGATATAGTATTCTTGGCTGCATGTTTTTCTCGTTTAGTGCTCTGAATATATCATGCCAGCTCTTTCTGGCCTGCCAGGTCTCTGTGGATAAGTCTGCTGCCAATCTAATATTTTTACCATTGTATGTTACAGACTTCTTTTCCCGGGCTGCTTTCAGGATCTTCTTTTTGTCACTAAGACTTGTAAATTTTACTATTAGGTGACGGGGTGTGTACCTATTCTTATTGATTTTGAGGGGGGTTCTCTGAACCTCCTGGATTTTGATGCTTGTTCCCTTTGCCATATTGGGGAAATTCTCTCCAATAATTCTCTCCAATATACCTTCTGCTCCCCTCTCTGTTTCCTCTTCTTCTGGAATCCCAATTATTCTAATGTTGTTTCGTCTTATGGTGTCACTTATCTCTCGAATTCTCCCCTCGTGGTCCAGTAGCTGTTTGTCCCTCTTTTGCTCAGCTTCTTTATTCTCTGTCATTTGGTCTTCTATATCACTAATTCTGTCTTCTGCCTCATTTATCCTAGCAGTGAGAGACTCCATTTTTGATTGCACCTCATTAATAGCTTTTTTTATTTCAACTTGGTTAGATTTTAGTTCTTTTATTTCTCCAGAAAGGGCTTTTATATCTCCCGAGAGGGTTTCTCTAATATCTTCCATGCCTTTTTCGAGCCCGGCTAGAACCTTGAGAATCGTCATTCTGAACTCTAGATCTGACATATTACCAATGTCTGTATTGATTAGGTCCCTAGCCTTTGGTACTGCCTCTTGTTTTTTTTTTTTTTTGTGGTGAATTTTTCCACCTTGTCATTTTGTCCAGATAAGAGTATATGAAGGAGCAAGTAAAATACTAAAAAGGTGGCAATAACCCCAGGAAAATATGCTTTAACCAAATCAGAAGAGATCCCAAATTGTGAGGCGGGAGAAAGGGGATAAAAAGAGGTTCAGAAAGAAAAAAAAATGAAACAATTAAAAAAAGAAAACGAATAAAGAAAAAATATAAAAAGGAAAAAAATATATATATTAGATAAACTAGTTAAAAAACGTTAAAAAAGAAAAGGGTAAAAGTTAAAAAAATTTAGCAGAAGAAGAGAAAAAAAAATTGAGAAAGAAAAAAAAATTAAATTAACTGCAAAGCTAAAGAATCATGGGGAGAAAGCCATGAGTTCCGTGCTTTGCTTTCTCCTCCTCTGGAATTCCGCTGCTCTCCTTGGTATTGAAACTGCACTCCTTGGTAGGTGAACTCGGTCCTGGCTGGGCTTCTTATTGATCTTCTGGGGGAGGGGCCTGTTGTAGTGATTCTCAAGCGTCTTTGCCCCGGGCGGAGTTGCACTGCCCTTACCCGGGGCCGGGCTGAGGAATCTGCTCGGGTTTGCTTTCGGGAGCTTTTGTTCCCTGAGCGCTTTCCGTAGAGTCCGGAGGGCGGGAATGAAGATGGCGGCCTCCCGGTGTCCGGCCTGGAGGAGCCGAGAGCCCGGGGCCCCACTCCTCAGTGCACCCTCAGAGAACAGCGCCCAATTACTCCCGTCACCCTGCCTCCGGCCGCGCTCCGAGCTGACCGAGCCTGCGACCGGTTCAAGGTAACCCCGAGCTGAGAGTCACTCCTTGGCTCCGTCTCTGTAGCCGGCTTCCCCGTTCTAATACCTGTAAGCTCTGCGACACTCAGACACCCCCGATCCTTCTGTGTCCCTGCGGGACCTGAGGCCACGCTGACCCTGCGCGGGCTTCACCCCGGTTAAGCCTCTGGAGCGATGTCCCTCAGCGGAACAGACTTTTAAAAGTCCCGATTTTGTGCTCCGTTGCTCCGCCGCTTGCCGGGAGCCGGCCCCTCCCCCCGCGGTCTATCTTCCCGTCGCTTTGGATTCACTTCTCCGCCCGTCCTACCTTTCAGAAAGTGGTTGATTTTCTGTTTCTAGAGTTGCTGTTCTTCTTCTCTTCGATCTCCCGTTGGATTTGTAGGTGTTTGCAATCTTTAGATAAGCTATCTAGCTGATCTCCCGCTACCTGAAGTAGTCTCAGCTGCTACTTCTCCGCCATCTTGACTCCTCTCTGAAGAGTTTAAGCTTGGAGGTATTTACACTGTCAGTCCATTTTTGAAAACTAAATGTATCTTCCAGGAACAATATTGCAATATTATAATGGTAGTAAAATGTATGTTTGATGTATATTAAAAAAAAACCTACCTACCATTTAAAATAAGGTTTTTACTGCAAAATTCCTAAATTTTATGCCATTAAATTATGCACAGGTGTTTACAATAATACTCTAATGTTGTGGTCTACTCATATTAATAAGGTCATAAAATGTGACTCAGCATTTATATAGTGGAAGGGAAGTGATTTCTATTAATTATTTTTCTTATTGAAAAGAAATCAGTTTCTATCCATGTAAACAAAGCCTTTTAGAAAAGGCATTCAGAAAATACACTGCTTCTAAATCAGCTGTTTTCTAGCTGAAGTATTAGAACCTCGTTTGTTTTTATAGCTACTGCTTCAGTTTTAGAATGACTTTCAGCATCTGCAGGGCCTCAGAAACCTGTATTCAGTAAAGATCATCTCTGTATTTCTGTCTCTACAGAAAATCTTTGTAAGGCCTTGTTTTATTTTTATTTTTTTATTACAGTGTCCTTTGTATATCTTTTGAGTTGCATTTGGGTGTGTTAAGGGAAGATGTCTTAGTCTAATCAGGCTCCTGTACCAAAATAGATTGGATGGTTTAAGCAACGGACATTTATTCCTCAGAGTTCTGGAAGATAGAAACCTGCCATCAGGGTGCTGATGTAGTTGAATTCCCTGACATAGTTGAATTCTGCTAAAGAAGGCCGTCTTCCAAGTCACAGACTGCTACTTTCATTAGCTGTCTTTGGGGCTAGAGAGCTCTGTGGGGTCTCTTTCTGTAACAACACTAACCCATTCATGAGGCCTCCAATTCATGACCTAAGCACCTTCCACAGGCCCCACCCACTAATTCCATCACACTGGCCATTAGAATTTCAACATGAATTTGTAGGGGGGTGGATGCAAACATTCAGAACATAACAGAAGGATTAGACATTTTCTTGGCTTCTGGTAGAGCTGGGGAACTGGGTGGTAAATACTGGCATGTTTCCAGTTCATTGTTGGCAAATGCATTTCCCTGGAACTGCTCCTGGCACACTCTCTCCTAAGCAATTAGAGTATCTCTTCTCTTGATTTTATGAACATTTGAAAATGTAGTTAGTACATTAATTCTGGAAAGAATTAATTCATACCAATTTTGAACGTTCAGTGATAACTTGCATCATGAGGTTGGTTTCTTTTTCATCACATAAGGAAAAAAAGTTTAGTTTGCAGTACTGTTTTTTGTGTTCTGCTTATTGAGATACGATTTTCAACTCTCTGATTTCCAACTGCAGATATTATTTCAAGATTTCTTAAAATGAATTTTTACTACTCAGTGCACGTGGGTGGCTCAGTCAGTTTGGGTTCTGCCTTCAGCTCAGCTCATGATCCCAGGGTCCTGGGATAGAGCCTTCCATCAAGCTCCTTGCTCGGCGAGGAGCCTGCTTCTCCTTTTCCCTCTGCCACTCCTCCTGCTTGTGCTCACTCTCGCTCTCATTCTCTCTCTCGGTCAAAAAAATAAAACCTTTAAAAAAAAAAGGGATTTTTACAACTTAAAAATTAAATAATGTTTATCTAGGCATACTTCACATACTTCAAGTGATTTATTTTTTATAATGCAAAATGACTGGAGACCTATTTAGTAGTGTATATTATATTCCTTAATTCAAATTAAAATCATAATTAATAGAAGGCTTAAAAAATGTCATTCACCTTGAGTATTAAATTTATATCATTCTGATTCTAAAGAAATAAAGAAGTACACAGAGATATTTATCACAACATATATAAAATAATAAAAGTAATAGAAAACAAACTAGGTGTTTTAAATGAAGAGATGCCTTTAAAAGCTGTATTGTCAAATGGAACACTATTATGTCATTAGAAATCATGTTTCGTATTGAATATGATCCCAATATTATTATTAGAAATATATAGATAGCTAAAAAGCAGTTCAGGATGGAAAAAAAATCTGAATAATACTAATTATCTCTAATTGGTGGGTTATTGTGTTCCCATTACTAACATTTTTTCATTACTAACATCTTAATACATTTTCCATAATACCCAAATTTTCTACAATAAATATCAATTACTGTTAAAACAAAACAAAACAAAAAAGGTGTACTATAAAATAATTGAGGATAAAATGGTATTCCAAAAAGTATAATGGTTAACCACATTATGAATGGAAATTACATAGACAAAGTTATATCGATTCAAAAATTCTAGTTTCTCTACTTAATTAGAAGCAGCTAGTCGATTTTTAAAAAGTTTGTCCTCAAACAGTGAGCTCCAATTTAATTCCCTTAATGGCATTTACGTAACAAATGGGGACTGTTGTGAAAGACAATATGGCTCTGGATTCTGAGAAAGCTTGGAGCATGGGGAGGGCTGATTCCTAGAGCACTGTGCTCACTTTGATTCCGAATCTAGACTTGTGCCTGGCCGGCACACCTCCTCTTGTTAAGTAAAAGACAAAAGTGAGAAGGATGTAGGTCTATAGATACAGATCTATAGATTAAATATAGATAACCTTGGACAAATCTAAACACCATTTGCTGATATTTTTCTCCCAAATTCACAAATAGACTGGCTGTGAGAGCCACATGGTACCAAGTGAAAAGCATTTGAGTGAATGGTATGCTGCTTCTGGGTAGCTTCACCTAGCTGACTTTTTATTATATTTCAATTCCCAACGTGGCTGTACTATCATCAGGCAAGCTGAGTGGAAATCTACCTTTAATTATACTTCAGTGCATGCTGGTGCATTTTCACATCAATAGAAGCATTATATTCTGACATGAAAGGAGAAAGAGGCTGGGGGGAAAGTTTTGTGATATTAGGTATTGACTTATTCTTTAGGAAGCAAAGGGGACATTTTAATTTATAATCACACTCCAGGATACCATACCTACTCTAGTTTCTACAGTGTTTCTGGGCCTTTTAAAATATTCTGTGCCTTTTTCAGGGAAGATGAATAAAACATGATTATGTGTATGTGTGTATAATAATTTTTAAGAATTGCAAGGAGAGGATAAAATCTAGTAAGCTTAGGTGGATAAAATGGAGGTAAAAACTCCCAATAGGGACCAGGTCATGTTTTAAAAGTTTCAATTTACTGTACAAATAAACTAATCAAAGGGGGGAAAATCAGATATTACTTCTACAGACTATAAGAATAAAAATGAATTATGCCAGACCAGCAGAGAACAGAGCTCTGGAACCCCAAACTTTATATATGGATATATTTGAAGATGTTTCCAAAACAAGAGGAGAGAGGGCACAGGAGCAAACTGGCTTTGCCTAAGGCCCTTTTTCTTTGCCTTTCATAAAAGTTTTAAGGACTGAAACTTCTCTGGTGGATGAGTAATTGGTGAATTTAACCAATATAGATTTATGTAGTAAAGAGATAATAAATCTGCTGATAATAGGCCAGGGTTCTCCACAGAATCAGCACTGATAGGATGTATAAAGAGAGAAAGATTGATGAGCAGGAATGGACTCACACAGTTACAGAGGCTCAGGGGTCCCAAGATCTGTAGCCGTAAGCTGGAGACGCAGGAGGGCCTGTGGTGTAGTTCCACCACCTGTCTCCAAGCCCAAGAACCCAGAAGAGCCTGTGGTCTAGGATCCAGTCTGAAAGCCGGTTCAAGACTCAAGGCTCATAGGTTCAAGACTGAAGAGCTGATGTTTCAGTTCTGTCTGAAGACGGGAGAAGACCAGTGTCCTGGCTTAAAGAGAGTCAGTCGGAGGGGGGATTTCTTTCTCATTCCACCTTTTTCTTCTGTTCAGGCCTTCATTAGATTGGTTGAGGCTGGCCCACATTGAGGGAATCAGCTTTACTCAGTCTCTGGATTCGAATGTTAATCTTACCCAGAAACACTTTCACTGACATACCCAGATAATGTTTAACTACGCATCTGGACACCCTGTGGCTCAGTCAGGTCGATACATAAAACGAACCATCACATCAAATTTAGATATTTTAGGTATTTTTCCACTGAGTATATAATTTTGTTTTAAATAGTTAAAATAGTTTTGGCATGGAGTAATTGGAGATCGGTTGCTTTCATAATCAGAAAGGACACAAAATAAAATCATTGGATTATAACCTCCCCTCCAGTCCCCCCTCCCTCCTTTCATTAACCTCATGAAGATGCTTACCTGGGATAATTAACCAGAGACTTGAGACTGTGAGATAGTAACATTGACAATTATTTATTTATCTTTGTTCCTTTCGTGACTTCTAAGCAATTTGAGCCATTCCGTCTGTGAACAATATAGCCTTTTGAGTTAGCTGGTGCTTTATTATAATTAGTTATAGAAATGAGCCTTTTGGAAAAAGTGATCCCACAGGTTTTGGGGGAGAGCTACATAGGACCTCTTTTTTTTTTTTTTCCACCATAGCACATACCCTCCCCAGTGTCCCTCCCCCAGCCACCCCATCCCTCCCACCCCATCTGCCCCCAGTAACCCTCAGTTTGTTTCCTGAGATTAAGAGTCTTTTATGGTTTGTCTCCCTCTCTGGTTTTATCTTGTTTCATTTTCCCCTCTCTTCCTCTATGATTCTCTGTCTTGTTTCTCAAATTCCTCTTATCAGTGAGATCATATAATTGTCTTTCTTTGATTGACTTATTTCATTTAGCATCATACCCTCTAGTTCCATCCATGTCATTGCAAATGGCAAAATTTTGTGTTTTTTGATGGCTGCAGAGTATTCCATTGTATGTATGTATGTATGTGTGTGTATATATATATATATATATATATATACCACGTCTTCTTTATCCATTCATCTGTTGGTGGACATCTAGGCTCTTTCCATAGTTTGGCTATTGTGGACATTGCTGCTATAAACATTCAGGTGCATGTGCCCCTTCCGATCACTACATTTTCATCCTGAGGGTAAATACCTGGTAGTGAGATTGCTGGGTTGTAGGGTAGGACATGGGACTTCTTAAATTGACTTGAGATCATCCTGAAGAATGATTCCCTTGGTGCCTCTCAGAAAGTATTTGCTTTTGATAATATTGTATCAGAAAATAATTACGGGGACCAAACTGTAATCATTATTCAATTTTATGATGTGTTTTATTCTGACACATTTCCCTTGAGGCCTGTGTAACCCCAGCACAGACCCTACTTCAGATCACTGAGCCTTCTTACTTTCCAGCCACTACTTGTTTCCTCTTACTCTTTATGATCTACTCTTGACAAGTACAGCCATGCACAGATCTCCGCTGTAGCACTTGTTAACCTCTGATAGTTTCTGAAGGATGCTCATAACCTGCCTTGTATGTCCAGTCAGTCTTTCTTCTAGCACTGGTAGTCTTCCTGGGATCCTTCCAGAGATTGGATCCCTGTTAATAAACCACTGTCCAGAGGCTAGGATCTTGCTATCCCTGGACATTTCACCCTCCCCAACCCCCGCGACAGTTCCCTTCCTAGATGTTGGGACACTGCTCACTCTGATTTCAGAGCAGTCTTCCCTTCCCCTCATTCCAATTTTCTCCTGTTTTTTTCTTTAACCCTGACATTGCTGACTTGAGACTAAGCCATGACCTACTACTTCTTTGCTTACAAGTATTTTCTACCCCTTTGGGCAGAAGTTTTTATCTCCCAACCTGAAATGCTTCTGTCATTTCCTGTGCAGATCTGTCCCAAATTTCAGCTTCCTTCTGTCTTCTCTGTCATCAAATTTCTATTGTTTTGGGGGATGCAGACATAACATACAGTTAATTGGGGGTGGGTAAGAACTATAGGCAGAGAAGTAAAAAAGTGCACCCAATCTCCCAAGCTCTTAGCTCTGCCAGGGCAGAGATGGTCAGCGATACCATAGCCAAGATACCAGTAGAGAGGAGGCTGCGCTTTTACTATTTACAGTGTTATAGAGGTCGGAGTCAGAAAAGCTGCCTTGTTAGGAAAGGGAGGCCCCTGGTGTACAGTGGCTGATGTAAGTCTACTCCCCCTTTGTGCTGACTCAGATCTGCTGATGTAGCCTTCTGCTAAGGAACTAAAGGTTGGAGGAAATGAGACCCCAGGGCTGTCCAGAAAAGTCCCATCTGCTCCCGAGACTGTCGTCATAACTAACAACTGCTGAAGACTTAATTCATGCCTATACTCCGCTAAATCCTTTACACTGATTGTCTTGCTTAGGGTTCCAAAGACCTTGTGAATTGGGTACTGTTTTGTAACCTCCTTTCTTTTTTTTTTTTTTAAAGATTTTATTTATTTTATTTATTTGACAGACAGAGATCACAAGTAGGCAGAGAGGCAGGCAGAGAGAGAGGAGGAAGCAGGCTCCCTGTTGCAAAGAGCAAAGAGCCCGATATGGGGCTCGATCCCAGGACCCTGGGATCATGACCTGAGCCAAAGGCAGAGGTTTAACCCACTGAACCACCCAGGTGCCCCTGTAACCTCCTTTCTTAATAATTTCTATCAAGGGTAAAATCATTCTCTTGAGACTCAAAATCTTGAGAAGAATCAATTATTTTCTTCCATCTTTGTCTAGCACATGTTACGACTTAGCAAGTACCACCAGTTCTTTTGAAGTGCCCCATCCATCCATCCATCCATCGTCTTCTTATCCTAGTTAAAAAAATCATAGCTTGAAACCATAGTCAAGGGCATCTTCATAACCAAAAAGAATGTGTCTTTTCTATCATAGTTCTTCTATGTGTATTGTTTATACATAGTCAAAACCGTGGACAATGGAACCACACTACCTACTGTCTAACACTGATTGAGGTCTTTCTCTGTTCCAGTCAGTGTTTAAACAGAGTTCATGTACATAAATATAAGTCATTGAATTCAGGAACTCCTCAGGGTAGAGATCATCATTATCTGCACTGTATAAATGAAGAAGTTGAGGCATGGACCTGCAGTAACTCACCCAGACTCCTCCAGCTCAGATAGCAGGTTCAGAAAGGAGTCCAGAGAAGTTGAATCTAAAATCATTCTACATTCATTCTTGGCAGCTCTATGCTTTGCCCCTCACTTTCGTTCAACGCGTCTTTCATTCGCGCACTATCCGGTATTGTACATGACTGTGTGACGTATTTGTTGAATGTAGCACCTAACGCCAGTGACATCGGTATCATGTTTCATTGAGATTCTCCTACGAGCCTTTTAAATCTCCCTTATTGTTTCTTAATTTTCTCTCACATTATCCAAGTTTTTATTTCTAAAATGCAAGGAAAATACTTTATTTCCCATACGTAAAGGTAAGTCCTAATTTCTTAGCATGCCACACAAGAGCATGGACAAACTGAGCCCCGCTGGAGGACTGGGTCTCCTTTTTCACACTTCACACCATGTACTCCTACTTTAAACTGTCTGCTGGGAATTCCCTCCTCTGTATGCCATTTTGGAAAAAATTCTGCTCATCCTTCAAGATTCACTTTAGTATCATTTATTATCAATTTAGTATCATTTCCTTTCTCAAACCCCAGGGAACAATCAGTCATCCTCTAGTATAGTGCTTCATATCTGGAATAATATTTTCCTCTGTTCCATCTTAAATTACAGACTCCTCCACTGTCCTGGCTCTGTACCCCCCAAACTCGCCTAACACTTGTCAGAGAGGAGACGATGAGTATTTCCATCATTGACTTTTGTGGTGGGTCTACACTTAGACAGAGGCAGTGTTTTTGCTCTTCTGTCTGCCTCCTCTCTCAAAAAGTCCACTCCATACATTGCCTCCTTTAAAATCCATAAGTGACTGCTTCCAAATGTCATATTCCCATTGAAAAGTCTTCCCTGAAGCCCTGAATTTTTAAGATTAAGTCTTATGTGTTCTTCACAAAAGTCATGAACACTTATCTCATGATCTCAAATCCATTTCAAAATTTTAAATCATCCTTATTGTTGTCACTTGTCTGATGCTGTTTATTATGTGGTTCAGACATTTGAGTACTCTGGTTGAAAATGCTTAAATTTCCTGAAGCTTTTTTGAGGACATTAATTCTCTTCTTTCTTCTGCCTGTCTACCACTGAACCTATGCAATGTCTTACATGTGGGATGGTTTCAAATATCCGGTTGATTGATTTTTTTTCCTCTTAAAACTGATACCAAGGTGTTATGAGTTGTAACTTTATAATTCTGTTGTCTTCATCAATTTATATGAGCCAAATTCATTGTGAAATGAGAGTAGCAAGTATCTCAGAGGAAATAATTGCTTAACTGTTGGAGGTTAATGTGTGTGAAATTGATCTGGACCTGAATTTTGATGTGATATTTTTATGGAAAGAAGAGTTGTTTTTTAAGGTATCAGAGCCTAGAGCTGTACTGGGTAAACTATTATATGAATAAAAGAAAAGCATATATACCTTTGCTGAAAAATGTATTCTGAGGAGCATGACATGAAGTAAAACCTTGAAATTAGTCATATTCCCTTTGTATTTATTTTTTCACACAGAATATAGAGAAGAGATGTGCGTGATTAAAATTAATTTAGCTTTATTTTCTTCTTCAGGTTTGGGAATGCGTTTGATATAGTAACTCCAGGGGAAATAAGGGTATCAAAGTTTTTTATACCTTCTACTTAAGGCCCCTGATCTCCAGTCATTTCTACACTTGCTTAAAACAGACTTTCCAATTGTTGTAGGAGCCTAGTCTGACATACTCTGTCAAGGGAAAAGGTGTCTTGGATGATCAAATCGTGTTGTCTCTGACTTCTTTTATTTGGTGTCTCCAGGCAATAACCCTTCCTCTATTAGATAACTAAACACTCAAACATAAACTTCAGAGTAACTTCATGGGAGACACTGTACATGGACACAGAGGAATGAATGGCACATCCCCCACCCTCCATCCTGAGCCCAGCACAGGCACCTGTTTATCTTCGTTCACCCAAGACTGGTACAGCACATACTTACTACACTTGGAGCACACTTCATTCAGCTACGATGAGAAGAAGAGAGCTAATAAACCCTCTGCCTTTTCCTGTATTCCTTTTTCTAAATCATTTTTTAATTTAAATTCACATATAATGTGTTACTGCTTTCACAGGTACGGGCCTGTGATTCATTAGTCTTATATAATACCCAGTGCTCATTACATCTTGTGCCCTCCTTAATGTCCGTCACCCAGTTACCCCATCCTCCCACTTCCTCCCCTCCAGCAGCCCTCAGTTTATTTCCTATGATTAAGAGTCCCTTATGGTTTGTCTCCCTGTCTGGTTTCATCTTATTTTATTTTTTCCTCTCTTCCCCTACGATCCCTTGTTTTGTTTTTTAAATTCCACATATCATTGAGATCATATGATAATTGCTTTTCTCTGATTGACTTATTTCACTTAACATAATATCTTCTAGTTCCATCCATGTCCATATATTCTTTATAATACAATGCTGTATAAGAAAATGTGAAATCTGGATCCATTAGTAGTAAGTTTTAACCTTTTCTAACGATAGAGCCACATAGTCTATCTCATGCAAGGCATACATAGCAAATGGTTTGTTCATAAAAAGTTTGATGAGGGATATAAAACCCTTGATGGCCTCTGTGAGAAATATTTCCCTAGGAAACTGAAAGAAAAAGAGGACACTATATATCTTTACGTATTGTTTGACTGCCCGGAGTGGTTCTATAATACACAGTGCAGTGTATTTCATAGAACAGCCAATGGACATCACTCGTGAAAAAAAAAAAAATTGAGTGTTTGCTCTGTCACTGAATGAGTGCATCTCCAGTAGTGAATACAGATGGTAGGTGTTATGTGAATGTGTGTTAAGTGTGTATGCATATGAATAAAAGAGAACGCCTCCTTAAAATTCAATAATTCTGCTTTTAAGTGAGCACTGTAATGTCTCCATTTGCCATACTTGAATGATTTAGAACAGAGAAGGTTTAATCAGTAAGGTGTATGACATTAAACAGAATTATAGGTCATCCTGAGCTTTAGTAAAGTGCTTGGTTTCTTCTATGCTCTTTTCTCAAACATTTGAGCATTTACTATTCAGTAACAAAAACAACAGTTTCTAGCCATTTTGGTTCTCTTTTTTCCCTCTTGATAAAATCATGGACATGAATACCAGGAAGTGGTGGGGAGAAGAAATCTTGAGGGATGGGTCCTCTAAAGCACTGGTTTTCCATTGGAGGTGATTTTGATCATTCGGAGATATTTGGCAACATCTAGAGACATTTTGGGTTGACACAAATTGGTGTGTGTGTGTGTGTCTGTGTGTGTGTGTGTGTGTGTGTGTATGGTGTGCCACTGACATCTAGAGGATAGAGGACAAAGATGCTGCTAAGTATAGGATGGCCCCTTTCCTCCCCAGCTAGGGTATATTTGGCCCAGACTTATTCCTGAGGTTACTTTGAGGTCCATTTAGAGTCTTTTTTTCTCTATCATTTTGTACTGTGCTGTTATGAACTTCCTTCTTTTCTGTGTATACACACACACACACACACACACACACACACTCTTTGAGAAATTCCAGACTCCTCCCTTTTTGCTTTCTTTGTGAAACTTGTCTACTTCAAAACAATGGAGATATGTTGTTGACTCATCTCTGTGTGGTCGGAACAAATCATACAATGAGATTGCTTTCCTGATAAGCACTCTTCACTATTATAAACCGTGTCTACTATTTTCTTCTTTTTTATACAGACTCCAAACTCTGTTTTTCTAAGTACGTGAACTCTCTCATACCTTGCTTCACCATAACTTGTTCCTGCCATTTCTATCAGTAACAGGCACTAATATACAAATTATATATCTCTATGTACATTTGGCATCAGGCAGATAATTATGTAAATAGTCAAAATGATGGTTAATATTAGATTCAAATGTTACAGAAACTTAAAAATATTAATGGTGAGAAGAAAAGAATTTTATAGTGGAAAAGAGCCCTAACTGAAATCTGTTGTTTTTCAAAGTGTGTTCCTTTAGAGATCCAAGGTGAGAGACGAGATGTAGCGGAAGACAGAACAAGGAAGAGAGCGCAGAACACCTTTCTCCTGCATCAGTCAGCCTTTTCAGTATAAAGTGGTAGCCAGGATTGCCTCGTATCTTCTGTGGGTAGCCAGCTCAGAAGCTTCTCCTCCGTGCTGTTCCTGGCCCAAGTGAGCCTCTTTTCATCTTGGGACTCATGGCAGTTGGGATGCTGCATGTTTTCTCTGATGCTGAGCGGGGGAAGCCAGCCTTCACTTCACTACCTTTATCTCCCTTTACTACCCATTATTTCCCTGGTCTGTGATCTGCACAAAACAATCCACATACCACTGTGAGAATCACAAAATAGAGAAATTACAGTGTAACACGGAAAAAGTCACAGTCCTCCATAATCTCACAGCTATGTGACTTCAGTCTTACCTGCAGATTGCAAATAAACACACTTTCTCGGATTCTCACACAGCCCTTCCTTTCCTGGATCGTTCACTGTTGCATATTGGGTACCTAGTGTGTGCTGAGAACTGGGAATATGAAGATAATGTCCTCATACTAATACTGTAATGAGAAATGAGAGATATTAAATAAATATATAGTTATAGGAATGAAAGCTATAAAGGATATAAAGCTATGCGGTAGAAAGTAGAGGGTATTAAAATTAGATTCAGACATAAAAGATAAGGAAGGGTCAAGCTGGGATAGAAAAAACCTGAATTACGAGTTCTATGGTTTGAAAGCACTTAATTGTTCAGTAAATGTTAAAAGAAAGTCAGGGTGTGATAAGAAAGATGAACTAAGTTTGGGGAGGGTGGTAGAAGCTAGATCATGGGAGATGTAATAAGCTATGGTACAAAGTTAGGACTGAAACTCATTGAAGGATTTCTTTCTAGTGAATACCATGATCTAATTTTTAAATGATTTCTCTGGGTACTCTGCAGATAATAGATTAGATAGATACATAGAATAGGTAATTGATTATAGAGTGGGATTATATACAGGCAACAATGAAGAAAAAGAGACAAGGTTGAATCTATTATATGATCCAGGAGTAAGATAATCGTATTTTTAACTAAGATGGCAGCGGTGGAGATGGAGAGAATTTATAGGATTTTAGAGATATTTCAAAGGTAGAGCCCTCTCACAACTTGGCAAAAGATTCCGTGTGAAGTGTGGAATAAAGGTAGTGATCAAGAGTGAATTGCGGTACCTGCCTTGATGGCTAGGTAAGAGTCCCTTTGGCTGATGTGGAAGCGAATGGGAAAAAGAGTTTGGAGAAGTCCAGCTCTGTTTGGGGTGTATTTTAGATGTTTGCTACATATGTATGCAAATAAGTCAAGTTGTCAGGGATATGCGTGTGCAGCTCCGGCGAGAGTCAGGGCCACAGTTACATATGTGGGCATCTTCAGCATAAGGATGGTGTGTTGGAAGCCATAGGACTGGATTCCTTTGGTGAACAAGGACAGATAAAAGAAGAGTTGCAAACCAAGCCTTAAGAAACTTCATCTCTTCAGAATTTGGCAAGAGGAGAGAAAGTCCATAAGAAGACAAAGAGGGAATGGATAATTAAGTAAGAAAAAACTTGAGAGAGTGTGGTATCCAAAATCACAAGCGGAGAGTTCCTCCAGAACAATAGTTGAACCGTTAAAAGAAAAAACATAATAAGCTTAAGTGGTCAACTGTATAAGAAATGAATACTTAGCACTTGCCTAAGTACAAGGTAAAGTTGAAAGTAGGATGAGAATTCTCTTCCCACCTCTGCTGCTCACGGTTTTGCGGAAGGCTCAGCCAGGACAGATACCATTTCCACTGGATAGAGCAAAGCCAACATAATGCTATTTGAAAAATGGAAAATATTATTATATTTTAGGATTATCATTGTTGATTTCCTGTGCACTCTGTGTTTCATTCCTCTTCCCCACCTCCCATCAGTCACAGTAAGTATACTCACAACAGCAAATTTAGACAAAAATGAGTAATAAGAGAGAATGTATCATAAGGAAAATAAATTGAAAATACTTGGAATGATCATTGCAGGGAGATGAGAGGAGAAGGTTAAATGCTAGAAGATGCCTAGAGGACCATAATAGTAATAGGAAGTCAACCAAAACAGTGTTGTTTCGTGAAAAACAGCGAGCAGAAAGAATAGGACTAAGATCTACTCAGGGGCGCTCTGTGACAAATAGAGGTGTTTGGTATGTCTTGGCTCACATAATGGTAACAAATTCTGAAATGTGTATTACCCTTTTATAAGGTGAAAGCCAAAGCTTGTAAGGATTATACCAATTCTCTAAGTTCTAAAGTGGCCAAGTTGGTGTTTGAAATAAATTTGGCTCTCTTCTTAAACTAATATGCTTCCTAGTGCCCTATTCCAGTAAAAATAAATAAATAAATAAATAAGTGGCAAATGTTCCAAAAAGTAGGGAAATTGTGTGGATACCAAGGAAATCAGAAGGACTGGTAAGGGCACTGGTGTAAGGAAGATGGTCGGGGGGAGCATATAGCTGCTGTTCTGTAGGGTTAGGCAGTAAGAAGAGAAGGGGGAAGTAGATAAAATTATGAAATCAGCATATATCTAGCATCCAAGCTGTCCCAGAGACACAGCTGATCTATAGAAATGACTTCACTTCTAGACATAACTCAAAAACTTACCTCTTGTCTGGATGTTTTCAGACAAAAGTCCCTTTTTGGTCGCCTCAGTTCATTCCTTCTGTTCTTTACTTCACTTTTACCTGTGTAAACATAGTTGTTTCATTTCTTTGCCAGTAATATGATGGAAAGCATTTTCTAAAGGGTAAAAAAAAAAATGCACATAGAAAACATAACTTTCATTCCGTGTGTATGTGGCAGTCTCTTTTGTTTGTGAATCCAAAAGATGATGGTTCCTTTTAGGATTTCTTTGAACGTGTTGTTCCAATATGTCTCCACTGCCACTGAGTGCTGCTACCAGAGTGCGGAGCTGGAAGGAGCAGCTGGGTCTTTCTTTGGCTTTCATCTACTAATTTGGAAATGGAACTGTCTTTGGGAAGCCTCTCTTGTTAATTTTGAATTTTCGATGTACTTATGCATCCAAATTTCTTTTCCCTGGTGCAGCCATGGAAAAGCTGTATTGCCCTGGACTTTTACCAACGGGAGACGGTAGGAAGCATCAGATCTCATACCCCCAAATATGCATCTTGAATTTAATAATTATGACAGTGTTGAAGTTGCCAGCAGCTAGCACAAGCAGTTTGTAGCAAAGATTCTGACTCATGTCCCCAGGGGATGGACTCCCCTGCAGAAATCTAGATATGAAACCAGTTGCATTCAGTTTTATCATCAGAAAAGTACCTACGTATTTATTCTGTTCTCCGACTTCTGCTTGTGTAAATAATGAAAATGTTTTGAGTGACCAGGTAAGGGGCAATAGTTGTGGTAGTCAAGACTATAGAACCTGAATGCACAGGTTCTAATCTGCTATTTGTTCCATAGCAGTCAACTACTTAATCCCTCTGAGTCATAGATTCTTGATCTGTGGTGTGGCGTGATGAGATGATAATGGTCTGCCTCCTAGGCCGGTCATGGGAATTAAATGTGCAGTGGTTAGAAGGGCCTCTTGCTCATAGAAATTTTAGGTTATGCTGTTGCTTATGTTATTGTTACCAATCTCGGTAGTGTGGAAGCAGAGATGACAGAGTCAATATCTCCAACAATTTATAATATAGTTGGGGAGATAAGAAGTAGATAAACGGACACTTAACATGAGTTTAAGAAAATATGATGTTTAATTAATGGTAAAATGACACCAGTTTATAATGCTTGATTTTTAGATAAATACATACTATAGACATTGTGCTTGAATTATAATCATATAAAATTAGAATCAAAAGAGATGTGACCAATCAGACAGTACCACTGGCTCATTAGAACAATGAAGGCACCGAGGCTCAGAGGTTAGAAGATCAGCCCAGCGCTGCTCTGCTTTATTACACACAACCCAGGGCGGGTTCACTTCTGACATTCATTCCTGGGCTTTTTCCATTGGTCCGTGCTGGTTCTGCAGATTGGAAAAAGGAGGTCACGTCATTAATGGGGATTCGGGAAGGTCCTACAAAATATGGAAGATGTAGCAGAGCTTTGCAGTGCTTTCACAATCTAGTTAGGTGAAGGAAGAGTTTTAGGAGGTGAGAGCATAGGTAGACAGGTAAGTACTGTCTCCTCTCTAGAACAGCCGGGAGCCCTCTGAGGGAAGCGGAGACTTGCCAGGGAGCTCTGAGTGGTTACAGACATGTCTACATTCATTTACCAAATATTTATAAAATATTTACTGCATGTCAAGCTTACCGTTTCCTGCATACTTGATAGAAATCAGGGAACGCAACTAAAATATCTGACCTCTGGAGTTTAAATTGTGGTCATAGATGACAAATAGCTGAGATTGTAAAACATGAAGTATACAGCAATGATACAGTGTGTTAGGAGATCAGTGAAAGTGCTGTGGCAAGGGAGTAAGTAGGGTAAGAGCAGGGTGCATGGTGGGCACACAGCAGTGCAGAATAGGTAGCATAGGCCTTAAAGATGATAGAAATAGTCAAACCTTCAAGCAGGTGCGGGAGCAATCCAACTGGGTGTATTGGGGAGGACAGTTTAAGGCAGGGAACAGCCAAAGCAAAGGCTCAAAGATGGGAGCATGCCTTGAATGTGTGAAGCAAAGAGGTCAATATTTCTAGAAAAAGTGATTCTGAGAGAGAGTAGAGAAAGTGTTCTCTTTTGGGAAAGTAGTGAAAGAGAAAAGTGAGGGTGTGTCCGCGCGTGTAAGACCTGTAGTGAAATAGGAAGCAAGTGAAGCGTCATTATCTCTTTTGCATTTTAATTGATCATCCTGGCTGCTGTGTTAAAAAAGCTTGAAAGTTCAACTGTAGAAACAGAGGAAACTATTAAAATCCAGTTAAGAACATACCACGGGTAGTAGAAGTCTAGAGCCTGGAGCAGTAGTTTGATTCTGGATTTAATTGGACACTGAATTCCTGATAGACAGGGGTGGCTGTGTAGGGGAAAGACAAAGCCAAAGGTAACTCCTAAAGAAATGTATTGTTCAGAAAGAAGTAAAGAAATTATTTCAAGGAAGAGGTAGTGATCCATTGCGTATGATGCCCCTGGGATGTCAAACCAGAAAAGGACGGAGCATGGCCATCGAGGGGTAACATCCATCCAGACCTTGCTGGGACGAAACAGCCAGCGCTCTAGGCACAGGTGGAGGTGACACCTGCTGGCGTGGCTTAATCAAGAACAAGGACGCGTAAGATCAGAGGAATTGGAGATTAGGACTACAGCCATATCACGTGAGGAATTTTGCATAAAAAAATGAGTCACTGAAGGGGAAATTTGGGATTTTTTTTTTTTTTTTTGAGTTAAAAGAAAGTTCGTTTGGCGGTGAAGGGATCCACTATGTTGTACCAAATTATGGAGCACTTCCAGCCTCTTTTAGATCGGGTTAAGGTAAACCTGTTTAAAAGAAGTGTTGATTTTCACCGAGAATTCAAAACATTTTAAATTTACTTGGGTTGCTCTTAAATTTAAGTATCATAATCAATTGTATATACTCACCATATTGACAATATTTATTGACTTTAAAGTAATTCCTCATTCTTATTTTAATTATTGCTGTACTCTAGTAGCTGAGTAAATAGAATCTGTCCCATCCCCTCTCTCACTACTGCTTCTGGAAAACTGAAACTGTGTGTATAACATGCACCAAAATGGAAGGCTGTATTTTCAACTGCCTTCAAAAAAGATATTGAACTAAAACCATCTGTCCCTCCGTCTATCAGACTTTGTCTTTTACTGTGTTAGCCTTTATATTGTTTGACCCCCTATCATGTTGATGACCTTCTCATTGCCCAGAGTTGGGCCTATAAAACACTCAAGAATTGGACTGAAGGTGTGCTGAGCTCATGGTAGACATCTGAGCTGCCTGTGCGCCCCCGACAAGGCAGCACCAGCCACGGTGGCTACCGAGCCCCGGAAATGAGGCTAGCCTGAGTGGAGGCGCGCTGTAAACCAAAACTATATGCCGGGTTTTGTAAATTAAGTACAATAAGAAAGAAAATCTCAAAAAAAAAAAAAAAAAAGATGTTGAACTAAAATCAGTTACGTTTTAAAACCACCCTTGTTTCCGAGGAGTTTTCAAACTGCTAGTTGCTGGATGTTGTAAATATTACAACTATAAGTAAGTGTATCTAATGGTATGGTTTCTGATAGGTTTCGGATATGGTTTCGGATGGATTTAGATGATGTCCTAGATCCATCATCTATGGTGTTTTTTGTCGAATTCCAGGTAGGGAACAGGAGTTCACTGGAGAGAAAAGGCTACCTGGACACTGGCAGAGGAGAAGGGGAAAGAAGGGAAGAACGCTGAGGGGCGCAGGGCAGTGACTGCTGAGGGACACAGGGGAGAAGTGAGGTTGTTGGAACACAGAGGTTTGCCGAACTGGAAACTAGACCTCTGCATAGGTGATACGAATATTGAATATTGACAGGACTTTGTGAACAGAAAGTGGTATTCACAATTAAGGATTTCATGCCCTATATAATTATTTGTAGAGGCAATAGTACTGTGCACAATGAAATCTACTATAGGATACGTATTCACTATCAAGACTGTCATGCACATGCTTACCTTAGTGTATTTTATGATTTATATGCATGATAACACATAGTTTATATTATATAGGAATTGTATGTAGGAGTGCGTTATTAGCAGGGAAGGGAACCTCCATTGCCCAACTTGTGTTGATACCTTGAGATTGGAAAAGGGACCCTGTGGATCCAGGATCAGACCTCTGCGGGTGCCTGCGTGCGTGTGCTGATTCATCTTGGAGTATAGGAAGATCTAGAAATGGCACCTGATGCTACTGGCACCAGTTGAAGGTCCATGGGGTAAAGGGCTGTTTTTATGGCAATGCTGACAGCAGCAGCAAACTGAAGAGGAAGGAACAAGCTCCTTCCTTCTCTGCCTCACCATCTTCCTCTAGCATCCGGATTGTAGAATCTAACGTAGAGCCAGCTGGAAAAGGAAAAGTGCAGTTTTCAGAGTCTCTTTCATAGCCAACATCACAAAGCAAAATACATACAACCATAGGCTTTGAACTGAGAGGCAATAGCTTAGGATCTGACCAGACTGTCCTCTGTGTGCTTTGCCCCACTGATACATAACAACCACGTTTAGTTGCCACTTCGAGTACTGAACAAATTGATGAACCCAAAAAAGTTTCTGTGGTTGTTTATTTGAATTTAGAACCTACAGTGTATGAGGGAAATGTATGTCAAAGATATGGTAAAGGTTCTGTATGTATTTGGACCAGATAAGCTTTACGGTTCTTGCCCAAATTCTGTGCTTTAATCATTGGAGTGACCATATATATGGCTTCATCATACTGTGTACAAATGGAGTAACAGCTTTATTAAAAGATTTAAAAGAATCCCTCCCTAGAGGAGATCATTGTTTTACCTTTACATTAGTGTGGTCACAACCACACATCACCTTTAATATCATACACCTAGCCCCATATGGACTACACAGGAAAGGAAAAGAATGTGTTTTGTTTTCAATTTTTTCCATTTGCTCTCTTCCTACAAGTAAAACCCAGAAAGACCGGAGAGCCCATATTAAAAACAAGCCTGACTCACTCTGCTTTGTCTCTGAGTGTGGCTTGTTGATGTGCTTCCCAAACTGCGTAAGAAAAACAAACATTTTCAAGAAACTGTCAATAGGGGTGAACTTCATTTATTGCCTCCTGGTCTCATTTTTGGATGGTGGAGGGAGTCACTGCTACCACATCCAGAGGTCCCCAGAGTATACTAAGCACATAATGTCAGAAACATCCGTTTCAGAACTTACTTTCTTTTCATTGTGATGAACAGAGATTTTGACCCCTGCTAAAGTACAGATATTTCTAGAAGAAGTTTTAAATCTTTTTCCCCACTTTGTTTTTAATATTGTATGAGAAATGATTGGGAGGGAGATGGTACTGAAAAGGGAGGAGGGTAGCCCGGCTGGAAAGCAGATATAACTGTTGTATAAAGAACAGTGCCTTCCCGTGAACAGCATTCTCAGAGCAGCCGCCATCTTTCTTTTCCATCTCCTTTTTGAGGCACTTCTTCAAGATGCTCGTTCTGAGCATTCTATTCAAGGCTGATCTTTATTTTCTATTAGTGAACTGTGATTACTTTCTTATCATCTTTTAAAAATACTATGTGATTGTTTTACTTCAGTTTTTATCTGTTGGTTTATCTCTACCACTGACATAAGCTCTTTGAGAACTGGGATCCCACATCTCCGGTTCCACATTGTTTCTCCCAAGGGCTAAGTCCAGTGCCTGGCACAGATACACATAATTAGTGCACTTGACTAGACAGATGAACAAATGCAGGAACAAACAGTATGAATGAGTCTCAGATCCTTTTGTTCCATCTTAATATAAATGCCCTGTATTTACCAGAAAAGTTGTAATAAATTATTAAATTTTAATCCAATTTTTATATTATATATTTATGTTTCATTATCACTAATTCGATTAGTGGCACATAGTGGGACATTATATTTTTTAAAGTACATTAATAGTTTCACATTAAATCAGCAGTAACAAAAATGGTTTATATGCTTTCATGTTCTAAAAAAGTAATAAAAACACTCCAGCTAAATGTGGATTTAAATGTCACATTTTGATAATGTGAAGTTTATTTGCAAATCTCTCAGTATTTTTGTGCTCATACTGACACTGTCTTCTTTTTTACTTTCCCCAGTGATTTCTCATCTTTGGCTTTAAAATGGAAAAGTGATTAAACATGTCAAAACAAATAACTCTGCATTTTAGTTTTTCAAGTAAATTAAAATTTCATGTGCTTCTTGAAAACAGTCATATGGAAACATCCAATAATAACCACATCAGCTTCTAATGGAATAAGTTTTCACCAAGCTTAAAAGACCTTTTATGTTTTTATAAATCCATTTTGAATGATAGCTGAAAAAAGTTAAGTTTAGCTCATCCTTAATAATGCTATTTATGATAATAATCCTTCAGAAGATTTATTTCTGTACCATGGATTACATGCACAACAGGACCATGTGCTGCATGTATTTATGAAAGGAAGCCACTTTCACACTGCTAAGTTAAACCATATCATATTGTGTTGACCTGAGACTGAGCACAATTAACCTGTTCTTTAGTTGTGAATAAGGTGGGACAAAGTGATGGTTTAATGCAAGCATTGGCACATCTTAAAATAAAATGTAAGTTTTTGTGTATCAGGATGATTTTTCTTCAATATTAAAAAGCATTGGCAATGCCTAAATCTATAGCAGAAACTGAAAAATGGAGTTTTCTGTCTCTACCATTCTTTCCTCTTACATGTGCCAGAATGAATTTTGTCCTTTTTGCACAACTGTTGGAGGCTATGCACCAAGCAATGCACTTAGCAGATATACAGAGGAATGAAAGAGGCTCCCTAACTAGAAAGAGTTTATGCTATAAAGGAGGAAATGGATTTCTAACAAAAAAAATACAATGCAGTGTAATAAATTCCATACAAATAATGCATGCATGTTGTTTTGCTAACAAACAGTGGTACAGCTTGCTTCCTGGGGGATTCATTGGAGAGTTGAGAGAAATAACATTTGATCTTGAGACATAAAGGAAAGGTCAAAGATCTCGATTTAGGCAGGGGGGTAAGTTGGTTAAAACAGGTAAAGGGAACAGCATTTCCCTTTTCCCATTGTGGGAAATGGCACAATGTCTGTAGGGAACTTTAGCGGGTGTCTGGATCATATGAATGGAACTGAAAAGGAGCAGAAATTTCTTACATCAATTCAAATTGGAAAGTCTTGTGTGACTTTTTAGAGAACGTTGATTATATTCTGCAGGTTTTTATTTAGAAGTATATAAATAAAAGAATTATATGATTTAAATCCGCATTTCAGAATTGTGACTTCCTGGTCATGTTTAATTCTTGGTGTCAGTGTTTTAAAGGTATATGAGTTATTATCTACACATGAGATTAGGTTAGGATAAGATGGAGAAATATTTTAAAAAGTACATTTACGAAGTCAGATAAAACTATTTACCCATGATGTCCAAATATATTTAATTTGGCTGAAGCTTTTTAAGAAAGAACATTTTTTAAGACAAATAATGAACTGTACTCATTTTTCAATGCTGATTAAATTTATCAGTCTTCATATTACCACCATAAAATAAAGTATACTTATTTTCATTCATAATCATATTTCTGAAGACCAGAGTCAGTGCATGACCTACAGATTTTTTTTTTCATATTTGTGAATTCACTTGTAATGTATGACTGATTAGCTATAAAAATCAAACTACAAGGACGCCTGGGTGGCTCAGTTGGTTAAGCAGCTGCCTTCGGCTCAGGTCATGATCCCAGCGTCCTGGGATCGAGTCCCACATCGGGCTCCTTGCTCATCAGGGAGCCTGCTTCTCCCTCTGCCTCTGCCTGCCATTCTGTCTGCCTGTGCTTGCTCTCTCTCCCTCTCTCTCTCTCTGACAAATAAATAAATAAAATCTTTAAAAAAAAAAAATCAGGGACGCCTGGGTGGCTCAGTTGGTTGGACAACTTCCTTCGGCTCAGGTCATGATCCTGGAGTCCTGGGATCGAGTCCCGCATCGGACTCCCGGCTCCACGAGGAGTCTGCTTCTCTCTCTGACCTTCTCCTCGCTCATGCTCTCTCTCACTCTCTCTCAAATAAATAAATAAAATCTTAAAAAAAAAAAAATCAAACTACAACTAATTGTGTATCTAATAAACTCTCATCATTTTGGGTTTTCTAAGTCTATAGACATGTTTCACAACTCAGAATATGCAATGAAGGCATGTCACTACTACCTAAACTGATAACTGTGTAGAAACTTTTTTTAAAGATTTTTTATTTATTTATTTGATAGAGAGAGAGATCACAAGTAGGCAGAGAGGCAGGCAGAGCGGCGGGGGGGGGGGGGGCGGGAAGCAGTCTTCCCGCTGAGCAGAGAGCCCGATGTGGGGCTCGATCCCAGGACCCTGAGATCATGACCTGAGCCGAAGGAGAGGCTTAACCCACTGAGCCACCCAGGCGCCCCAAAACTTTTAACTAAGAATTTAGTATATCTGTTGTCCATCTATGAATCATAGATCTTTACATGATAAGAATCAAATATTTTTGGTACAGAAGCTACAGCACAGAAATGACACCAGCTATCCAAGGGTTTTAGTTACCTGGCTTGAAGTAGTTGAGAAAGTATAATTCCTAAGACCCTACAAATGTAAAAAGGTTTGCTTGGATAAGTTTAACATTATTTTGAGCTACCCAGTCACTGAACCGCTATGATTGACAAATTGGTTTGTCAGTATCACGGGTAATCACAAGCCAAGATAGCTCTTTTCTTAAATACCATCATAAAACGGGGAAGTATTTCTAAGATAATTTCAATTAATATAAAATATTCAATATACAGACCTTTCGTATTAGTGATGCTGATGGATACTTACCAGTTTTTATATCCAGGCCATTTTTCTCATTTATGTTCATGCTTTTAGGGAACTAATTTATTTATTAAGTTGTAGGAATATGGAATAAAATGCCCCTGTCTCAGAGGAGAGAAAAGTTTTTGGGAGTTTATAATTACAGAAATATTATCTAAGTGACAAACCATATTGTGAATGCTTCTGTTGCTGTCAGGATTTCATTTTAAATTTATATTATAGCTATTTTAAATTACTACAGCTACTTACCTTTATTAAGATATATATTGAATGACAGAAACTTTTATTGTATGCAGTGTGCCCGCCACAGGAAATAGAGATTTAAAATCCTGAAAGAGTTGAGGGGCATGTGGGTGGCTCAGTTGTTTGACTCTTGATTTCCACTCAGATTCTGATCTCAGGATCTTGAGATCCAGCCACATTGGGCTTCCCACTCAGGAGAGAGTCTGCTTCTCTCTTTCTCCCTCTGCTTGTGGTTCTTGTGCTCGCTGGTTCTCTCTGTCTCTCTAAAATAAATAAATAAATCTTAAAAAAAAACAACAACAAAAAACCAAAAGCGCACCAAAATCCTGAGAGAGTTCAAAATTTAATAAACAAGATATAAAATTGCAATATGATGCATTAAGTATTATAAGCATGCATGTAAAAGAGGCAACTAAATCTTTTAAGAGGGGAGTCTGAATATTTATGGTTTTTTAAAAATTTGGTTATTTTTGTTAAGGTATAAGCCAAAACAGTGTATAAGCATGGATGAGTTGGGAGGAGGAAGGGTAATGCCTTTAGTGGGGAGAGAATGCCCAAATTCCAAGATGATGGTACTCAGACAATTTTGGTTCAGCAGCATGAATATCTTGGGTGAGTAGCGGGATGACTGTGTTAGAATTTTGCATTTTATATAAAGAGAGTTGGATTATCACCTAAAAGCTCTGGAAAACCGTTAGAAGATTTTTAGAAGTAGCATCAATTTGTTAGCAGCAGAGAAATGGCAAGAAGGTGTCAGGTTCACAAGGTAGTGAGCAGGTAAGTTCTAAAGGATTTAGTGACTAATTAGGTAGATGCAGATAAACAAGAGCAGGAGAACTGATGAGGGCTCTGACTCCACATCTGGATAACTTGATGAAAATATTGATTATTGCTGATATAAAATACAGAAGAAGAAACAGATATGTGGGGTAATGAATCAGTTTAAGATATGAAGTATTTGAAGGCCCACTTGGATACTCAGATTTGCATCAAGCAAAAGTAGGATGATGTGAATTCTTCTGACATTGGCATATGGGATAAAGATAAGTAAACTTTCTCTTGTTGAGTATATTTCATATCTTGGGTAATAACTGTTAAGCCAGTGTATCCTCGGAGCACCTGCTCATATACACGTGTACTGTTATGCATGTCAGGTATGTCTTTCTGTTTATCACTGTAAACTTGGGGCCAACTGCAATGCCTGGCTCATAATAGGAACTCAGCACCAATGCATTCAATATTTCTGGGGATCTGCTCATTCCATGAGAGGGATTTTTCTGAGTGCCTTGGCACAAGCTCTCTTGTTCACAGCCTGCTTTTAAAGAGGAGAGCTGACACAGCCTTCCCTGTTCTCTGTCATAGTAAATAACTGGCATCTTCATGGGAGCATCTGCTGTCCCTCTCTTAGAACCTTGTCCTCCATTGGAAGAGGTTATTTCTGCCTCACACAAAATTGAAACCACTTCCTGTGAATCTATCCATTCAAGAATTCCCTTTCTTTTATGTTATTGTTATAGATTTAATGTATTTATTCCTTTTTTCATCAAGAAAAACTCTAATGCCATTTCCATTTTTTGTAAGTTATTTGCTTTGACCTTCTTGCTCCAAAGTGAAAGAAGGTAAGTACAGAAGGAGTTTGTATTATAACTCTTAATCAGGGACTTGGATTTGCTCTGTATATATAGTCAGGGCATATATTCTGAATGGAATCTTTTGCTCTTAAACAGTTCAACAATCAGAATCATACTCAGGGTTTTATCCCCATAAAGCAAAAAGCACTTGGGCAACCCCTTGTTTGCCTTTTGTAGACTAGAAATGTTCTGTCTCTCAGTAGTAAATATTTGTCAATTTTGCACTTGAGGCATGAGGGAACACCCATTTATAGCTGGTCTATTAAATGTCCCATCTATATTCCTATGTAGCTTGGTATTTATGTGAAACCATATATCATTGCTTAAAATTTAATCTTAAGATTATCTGCAGAACTCATTTAGAAAAAGAAAAAAGTAATTTGTCTTGTAACTATTATTATGAATAATGTGCAGTACAAAATAAGAAAAACTTTTCATAAGCTAACAGTTGTTCTGCTTCTGATCTGTTAATAATTAGTCAATCCATCATCAATGTCAAGAACAATCCAGCATCTCTCCATGTGTTCACATGGGTGTAGACAGGTATAAACTTAGCCGTTGAAAATGTCTTCTATGAATGTAATTATGCTGGAAACCTTTAGTTATGATAGTCCTTGTACACAGTATTTACTGTCCACTTTACTTCTGTGTCCACCCCTCAGTCAGTAGGTTGAATGACATATCAAGTTTGGGAGCTAATGGCATAGTTAACAAGTACCTTCAAGTCATTACTCAGTTTCAGCAAATTTTGAAGCACAAATACCTGTAGTTGTGGCTAATGTACGTCAGCTGAGTGAAGTAAGCCTGAAAATATGTCTTTAGGAAAAGAAGAGCCACCCGCTATCTGCCGTAAGCATATGTATTGATGGCTCTCTACACCCATGTTACATGAACCCAGAGGCTTATAGCCACAGACACTCTTCTCCTGAGATTTCCCATCACCTGGGGTCGGAGTCGGGTCTGCTCCATGTGCATCTCATCTTCAGACCAGTGGGTTTCAGGCTGTGCCCTTTTCATGGTGGTGGGAGACCCACGGTACCCTGTGCCAGATCACACAAGGACAGCCTTTTAACTGAAAGTGAGAGAAGGGAGCCAGGAAAACTCAATTCACACTGTCGAGCTGTCCCTTAGGGGGTCATAGCCACAAGAACCAGGAAAGCTGGGTGGTGCCTTGGTGGGTGGTGGCACCAGGAGCCAGGAAGGAGAGGACCAAGTCTTAGGTCTTAAAAGTCAGAAAGTAATGGACAGCTGTAATGCCAAGTAATGCCAAACGCAGCGTAAAAAAGTGAAAAGGGGGGAAAAGCAGTATCTTAATAGTCATTTCCTTAAAATTTAAGATTCTGAAACCTATCTATCAAACTGGGAAAAATACTATAATACCCATTATTAATTACTTAGAAGGTGGGACATAAGCTTTAGTGTGCTATTTTATTGTCTTAATGAATTTGGAGGTTTTATTATTGCCCTTTTAAACTCTTAATTGCTCGGCAGATTTCTCTGTCCGGAGTGTTTATTAATCTCTCTTGTCTGCTATGGTTGGAAAGATCTACCACCTTATCAAAACTCCTTTATTATCCCAGCATACAATTTTTTGGGCTTTATCTTGCTATGGAGTTTTTAAATATAGATATTTCATCATTCTGACTAAATTCTAACTTTCTCTAGAGCAGGAAATGGCTTAGATCTTCACTGGTGTCTAAGAATGCTTGGAAGTTAGGTGTTGAAGAAAGTTTTGTCGAGGAGTATCAACATCACTGTTTAGTTAAGAAATGCTTTCATCACAACATATACGCAGAATGCTTAGTGTGAGCAACACTGAACAAAATACAATCGCTAACACACTATTTTTTGTATTAGAAATGACTTTGAAGTTTGAAAACATTCTCCTTTAATTCTGTACCTCTCCAGAAGTAATTTTGTCATTATTTGCTGAGAAAATGTAGTGTGTGTATGTGTGTGTGTATGTGTGTGTGCGCATGCTTAATAATAGAAACAGACATCCAGCTTTGGAAATGTAGGAGTTTGTGGGATTTCTAAATTGGATATCTCAACTGGAAGAACAGTGTAAGACCCTTACACTGTACCCTCGCCCCTCCCACTTTTTCTCATTTCCTGTTCCTCAACAAAATTGTTTTAGCTTTTCTGAATCATTCAGTTGTACAAGGTTGAATTTATAAAAGTAAGATGCATCCTGAAACTCAAGATAAAGCAAAATGCAGGGAGAAAATGAAATCTGTTCTGTAAATCCCTCCACAACTAGAGAGACACATATTGACATTTTTTACAGGACAGGTGTTTATGCCTGAAGTATTCCACGGATAAAATGGAAGATTTTATTCTCAAGTGAGCTTGGCATACTTATGTTGGAAAAGCATAATTGAAAGAACGCTTGTTAGATTTCAGATTTTAGTAAATTATGAAACAAAAGAGGATTGTTTGTAACTGTTTCTCAAATCTTTTTTTTTTTTTTTTTTTTTGTTTCTCAAATCTTGAAAGTCATTTGTGTCAGTTGCCATTATATAAAAGGACCGAGTTTACAAAGCAGGCCCAATACAGGTTGCTTGTTTATTTTCAGATACAGGCCAGCAGCTGCCTTGGGTAAGCAGATACTTGTTATATGGTTAGGTTTGCTCCAAACGTGGCTAAGAAAGACGTATCAAAGACATCATTCCTACTTAAGTGTGCTTTAAAAAAATAAAAAATTTATTCTTTACTGTAAGATATAGTTATGATAAGGATAAATGATATATTTAAATAAATATAACATTTGGTCTAACAGATTTTTAGAATTGGAGCTGAAATTTAAGACTGGTAGTCTGGCAATGCTCTTGTTAAACATAAGAAAATTGAAGTCCAGAAAGGTTACAAGATTAGTATTTCTCAGTTTGAACTTTATTCTCTTCTGTTTGTTGTGGATTTTAACTTTAGTTTTGTTCTTCATAATGAGGGAACACCATCAACTTTTGGTTAAAATTGTGCCTTCCATAGTTTTTGCTCCGTTGAGGGCTTCAAGCCTGCTCCCTTCTGCTGCTTTAAGCAATTCAAATGAAACTGAAGGCTTGATAAGAAAATTTGGCATTTTCAGAATCATTTTGATTTTTTTCTGTAAGAAAGTAATTTCTTCATTCTCCTAGTCTCATTACCTGGGTTACTTGCCAGTGAAAAAGTGGATCTTACTAGGCAATTATTTGACCTTGCTGTTCCAAGGAGACTGATTGGCTGCCAGTGTGCATGTCGTGGATGAGCTCTGCAGGGGGTTCGCATATGAACGCTGTTTAAAAAACACTGATCACGCTCAGCCTTTCTATTTCAAAACTAAGGCAATTAGGATCCATAGCCAAAGGGTGAACCCAGTTTTTAACCAAATCTAACTGTGGTTTTATTACTGTATCTGCAAATGCCCCACCACTGTAAGACTACTTTTTCCTTCTTTTTTCTTCTTATCAACCCTGGCAAAATCAGATGCATCATATGGAACCTAACATTTCCCTTCCTCAACTGTTCTCTTCCACACACCTTTGACTTTTATATTAACGCTTAGTGTCTTTAGCTTTTTTTCCTCTCACATCTGTTATGCTTTTAAACTCAGGAATCTTCATAATCTTTGCCAGGATTCCCAGAAGAATGGCTATAGGTAATATTCTACTTCTGATATCAGGTGGTGAAATTTATGTAATGGAGTTGATTTTTCTCTAACATGTGTAATCACTTTTAGTTTCTTCATTAGAAGAATGCAATTATAACACTGACTGAAACCCGCCCCCCCAAATACATGTGTATAATTAAATTAAAAGATGTTTCTCAAATGTCATCTGTGTGTAATGTCAAATGTAGACATGAAAAATGATGTAGAGGAGTTATTGCCACTAAGAACTTTGTATGTCAGATTTTGAAATGGGAGAGGTTTCTAGAGTAAATATGGATTTCCTCCTAATTAATTCAAACATGAGAGAAGTTAACTAATTGCCAAATTTTCCCCTAAATTGGCTTTGGTATTTAAGAATTTTTAATATTCCCTTATAATAAAGGTTATGTTTTGCTTCAAAAAGCCCGGGCACTGGACATGTGTACAAACTCCTTTCTAGGAAATACTGGTGCTCTAGAACCCGGCAGATGGAGAATGTGAAGGTCGTGCTTGCCCTCTGAGGTCTCTAGCAGGATTACAGTCAGCCCTTAGATATGTTTTTAATTAGAAGTCTATCCTCAGGCCACAGCAATGAAGATAAGTTCAATAGGCCTTTTTCCTAGTAAGACTGGGTACCTTACTCTGTAGCCCCTTATTGTGCCATGAGGGTGGTAGCCAGTTAAGAACTTTCTGTGTTGATTGCAGTCCTGTGGGACCCATCAGCATAAACCCCACTGGCCAGAGATGATCTAGAGGTGTCTCCTGGTGGCAGCCACAAAGGGCTTTGGGCAAGGATAGAAAATCCTTTCCAAGGCTTACCAGTGAGCTGGAGTGAGGCAGAGGGAGAGTGCAAAGATGGTGCTCACCAGCCTTCATCCCCAGAGAACATCCTAACAGCCCCTTGATGTATATTAAATTAGATGCCAGACCAGCACTTCATGTGAGAGGCTTAACGTCTGGGCACCTTTCAATAGGCTGCCTCTATCCTGGGCCTGGGGAGAGTGAGTTTGAGCATGCAAGCCTTTAAGAACAATTTCTTTGTTCATTTTAGGTCTTGTGAGTGGGACATGAGCCTCATTGGTTTTCAAAGGTGGATGTTTTGGGGACTTGTCTCTCATGTGCTGGTCTTAAAAGTTGGGTTACCTAATATGGGGTCCACACTCTTCATTCCTTAGGGAGAAACTCAGGTTTTGAGTTTCCTTCTGATTGTGGGTCACCACACCAGGGGTAGAGCTTAGGGTGAGATTGTTTCTCAGCCTTTCCTACTTCAGTGTGTGTGTGTGTGTTTTCTTGTTTCCCCAATGTAGGAATCACTCAGCTGGTTTTTGGTTCCTGCCTGCCTTTGCAGAGGAGATTATTCCATATGTAGTTGTAGATGTGTGTCCGTGGGAGGGTATGAGGTGGGATTATCTTCACTCTTTCAAATAGCTCCATCATATGTCAAATGCATAATCATGAAAAATGATTAAAAACCTATATATATATATATGTGGGAAATTAGATTCAAATTGTTTTTTTGTTTATACAACTCTATTGAAGTAGTTGTGGCCTAAGGAAACTAGTATACTTGGCTAAGTCTGTTACTAAATGACAAATATTGACTAAATGTGAAATTCTAGCTTCAAAAAAGGAAAAAATACGGAAATATGAGCATAGATACCTGCACAGAAGTCCAGATAGAGCAGTTGCCTTAGTTTCAGCTGCTCCACTGACCAGTGCGTGAAGCTGCCTCTGAGAGAATAGACCCTGCTTAGTGACCGGTCGGTACAGAGATCGGTTTGTTGGCTCCTAACTGGTATCTTCAGTTTGTAGGCAAGTGGCTTTTGACTCACTTTGGTTCTAACTGTCATGAACATCTATTTAATGACTTTGTTTCTGCCTTCTCTGTGTATGTGGTATGCATCATGCAAAATATCTTAAGAAGCCAAATAAGGTGTAACAGACATAAAGTAGACGGGGTTGCTTTTAAACAGACATCTATTTCCCACAGTTCTGGAGGCTGAAAGTCTGATTTCAGCATGCCAGTAAGGTCAAATTCTTGTGAGGGCCCAGCTTTGGTTTATAGACAGCCAGTTTCTTAACAGGCCAGAGAACGGAGAAAGGAAACAAACTGCCTCATGACTGTTAAACATCATGACTCTTATATGGGCACTGATCCCATTTAAGAAGTCTCCACCCTCATGATCTTATCAAATCCCAATTACTTCCCAAGGTTGTGTCTCCTAATGCCATCCCATTGGGTGGTAGGGTTTTAACATAAGAATTTAGGGAAAACACAGACATTCAGTCCATAACAAGGAGTTTGGCTAACCAGTTTTTATTAAAATAGTGTTGGGAAACAGAGTTAAAGATTATTCATTCTATTTCCTAATTACTATAAATTGGGTTTCATGATCATGATAAGAAATATATTCCTGGCCAGGGGAGGGGAGGATGAGACAGGTATACCTGCAATTAATTCAAAATTCCATTCGTTCAGTACACACCTACTAAATGCCTAGAATTTTCAAGACATTATTTGGGATACAGAGCTGGTTAAAATGATGTTTCTGCCGTGGGTGCTTCTGATTCTCACTCATATTGGTTCATTTTAATTTCCACTTTTATTGTTTTTCTTAATGACACTTTTCTCTGTTGATGCTTTTGAAGATGAGCAGATTTTCTAATGACTATCTAATATGTACCAATAACACCTCCATTCTCTGTTATGTCTTTGTGTAGAGACAAAGGTTTATTCTTTCCTTGACATTTATGGCATCTCATGTACCTGCACTCCATGAAAGGTTACCTAAATCAAATTTATTCCAAGTAGGCAATATTTAACATTAAAAAATGTCAAAGGAAGGGTAAGATTCTCTATAGGGCAGCATTGAGTTGATTGACTGAATTATAACTAGGGAATGATGAATTGTGCATTCCCTTTTCATTTCAGATATTGGCTAATATATTGGTTCTAACACTTACTCCACTGTTCAATACAATTCTTTGACATACACCTACCTCTTGATTTTGATCCTAATATTTAATTGGATCAAAATATATTTCAGTCATTTGTAACTTTGTTGTTATAATTTGTCAATTTATGTTAATATAAGCTCTGTAAGATATTCCATTGTTCAGGTGATTATGTACAACTAGGCATAGATACAAAGTAATTACTGACTTTTAAAAAATCTATCAAAAATGTTTATTGGAGAAATTGTGACTGAGAAGTAGAACTAGTAAGATGTCTTGGAATTGAACACAAGAGTCTAAAATAAGAGCAGAGTTCAGGATGTCTTGTAACTTAACACTGGATATTATATGACCCAAAGAAGAAAGAATCTGCATTAATAGGGTTCACATACTTTCTATAATTTGATACATGTAATGCTACACTTGTCAGCCAGGACATATAAAGAAACAAAAAAGATACATAGGTCTCATAAGCAAGAAAAACCATTACTCAATCACTAATTTTTTGGATGGCATTAAATTCTGCAACTTCTCACTTAAAGTTTAAGGTAGGGAAGTGGGAATTATTTTCAATAACAACATTTTCAAGGACATAAAATTAAATCCAATGAGGGCTTTTAAAAAAATATGACACAGGTATAGAACTTTCTGATTATTTAAACTCATTCTTTCAACTTCTGATCCCTCTTTCTATAAACTAGTCTTATTGTTGAGTAGCCTTTATTTACCTTTAGCAGTCTGCCTCTTCTACTCAAAAAAATTCTTAAAAATATGGTGCTGAATTTATGTTTTAATTTTTGAGTCACAACTGAAATCTGGTTTCTGTCTTCACCCTTTAATGGAAATTCTCAAAAGTTAATACTATCATGTTTATACCCAAATCCAGTGGAAATTATTTAGTTTTTACCTAACTGATGTTCTCTGTTCCCTTGTTTTCCATGATGCCTTGCTATGGGCTTCTCATGGTACTCTGATCATTTCTCCTAGGTCTATATCATACCCCTTTTCTACCTTAAATGTTGCCGTTCTTTGTGGTTTCCACCTTTCCACCCACCACTCTTTTAACTTTATGCACTGTCTTACGTTTTGTCCTTCCAGCCTCATAATTTCAGCAATCAGCATGATAAAGGGATCAGTCCAGCAAGAGGATATAACTATGTAAATACTTATGTACCCAACACAAAAGCACTTAAATATACAAAGTAAATATTCACTGACCTAAAGGGAGACAGCAGTACAATAGTAATAGGGAATTTTATATCTCACCATCATCAATGGAGAATCATCCAGACAGAAATTCAGTAAGGAAACATGAGTCTTAAATGACGTTTAGACCAAATGGACTTAACACATATATACAGAATATTTCATCCAAAAGGAATAGAATACAGATTTCTTCAAGTGCACATGGAACATCCTCCATGATAGATCATGTGTTAGGCCACAAAACAAGTCTTAATACATTTAAGACTGAAATCATATCAAGCATCTTCTCTGACCACAGCACTATGATGCTAGAATTACAAGAAAAAACGTAAAAATCACAAATATGTGAGACTAAGAAATATGCTACTAAACAAACAGATCAAAGAAATAATCAAAGGAGAAATCAGAATACCTTGCAACAAATGAAAATGAAAATATAAACCAAAACTTTTAAGAGGAAAGTTTGCAGTGTTAAATTACTACTTCAAGTAACAAAAAAAAAAATCTCAAATAAGCTACCTTTACACCTCAGGGAACTAGAAAATGAAGAACAATCAAAGCCCAAAGTTGGTGCAAAGAAGGAAATAAATATCTAAGGGGAAATAAATGAGGGGGGAAAAAAAGACTAAAAAGGCAATAGAAACCTAAGAACTAGTTCTTTGAAAAGATTAAAAAATTGGCAAACCCTTATCCAGACTCAGCAAGAAAAAGAGGACTCAAAGTCAGAAAATGAAAGAGATACTGTATTTGATACCACAAAAGTACAAAGGATCTCATAAAATTACTATGAATAAATATATACCAACAAATTTGATAACCCAGAAGAAATGGATTAATTCCAAAGCATGCAGTCTCCCAAGACTGAATTAGGAAGGAATATAAAATTTAAACAGACCAATTCATTAGTAAGGATATTGAATCAGAAATCAAAAGCCTGTCAACACACAAAAGTCCAATACCACACATATTTACTGGAGAATTCTACAAAACAGGTAAATAAGAATACCAGTCATCCTCAAACTTTTCTAAAAAATCTAAGAAGAGAGTAGTTTCCCATAGTCATTTTACAAAGTCAACAGTACTCTGATACCAAAGCCAGGCAAGGATGCCACAAGAAAATTACAGGCCAATATCCCTGATGAACACTGATGCAAAAATTCAACAAAATTTTAGCAAGCCAAATTCAATGATGCATTAAAAAGAATACATACCATGATCAAGTGGGATTTACTCCAGGGTTGAAAGGATGTTTCAACATCCACAAATCAATGTGCTACATTAGAGTAACAAAATGAAGGATAAAGATCATATGATCATCTCAGTTGATGTAGAAAAGCATTTGTTAAAATTCACCGACCATTTATGATAAAAACCCTTAATAAAGAGAGTACAGAGGGAATGTACTTCAACATATTAGAGGCTGTATAGAGGATGAGCCCACAGCTAACATCATATTCAATGGTGAAAAATTAGAAACAAGGAAAGGATGCCCAGTTGCACCACATTTATTCAACATAGTAGTGGAAGTTCATTGTAATGAGGCAAGAAAAAAGAAGTAAACATATCTCAATCAGAAAGAATTAAAAACTGTCACTGTTTGCAGATGACATGTATAGAAAACCCTAAAGTCCCCACCAAACAAACAAACAAACAAACAAACAAACAGAAAACTGTTAGAACTAATCAACAAACTCAGTAAAGTTGCAAGACACAAAATCGGTATACAAGTATCAGTTGTGTTTCTATATACTAATAATGAACTATCAGAAAGAGAAATTAAGAGAACAATCTCATTTATAATTATATCAAGAAGAATAAAACACCTAGGAATACTTTAGCCAAGGTGGTAAAAGACTTGCACACTGAAGAGTATAAGAACTTGATGGAAGAAAATGAGGAAGACACAAATGAATGAAAAGATAATTGCATGCTCATGGTTGGAAGAATACTGTTAAAATGCCCTTAACTACCTTAAACAATGTGCAGATTAAGTATAGCCCCTATCAAAATTCCAATGGTAGTTGTCATAGAAATAGAACAAACACTTGTAAAATTTGTAAAAATTTTAAATGACCCCAAATAGCCAAAGAGATTTTGAGAAAAAAAAAAACAAAAACAAAAACAAAAAACAAAAAACAAAAAAAAAAAAAACAAAGCTGGAGGCATCACACTCCCTGATTTCAAACTATATTACAGAGCTATAGTAATCAAAACAGTGTGGTATTGACATAAAAACAGACACATAGATCACTGAAACAAAATAGAAGTAAATTCTATTTTACAGCAGTAAATTCACACATTTATGGTTAACTAATTTATAAGAAAGCTTCCAAAAATATACCATGGGGAAAGGACACTCTCTTTATTAAATGGTGTTGGAAAAACTGGACCCCCATCTATAACAACTAATTTGAAATGTATTAAAGGCTTAAACATAAGACCTGACTGTAAAGCTTCGAGAAAAAAACCTAGGTGGTAAGCTCTTTGGCATTGTTCTTGACAATGAAACTTTTTTTGGATTTGACACCAAAAGCGAAGTGAACAGAAGCAAAATAAGTGAACACCAAAAGCAAAGTGAACAGAAGCAAAATAAGTGAGTGGGACTATATCAAGCAAAAAAGCTTCAACAAAGTAAACAATCATGATAATGAAAAGTTAATTTACTGAATTGGAAAAAAATATTTGCAAATCATATCTGGTAAGGGATTAGTATCCAAAATCTGTAAGTAACTCAGCAGAAAAAAAAAATCTGTTTAAAAGAATGAGCAGAGGATCTGAATAGGTATTTTTCCAAAGGAGACAGACCGACCGATGGCCAACAGATAGATAAAAGGTGTTCAGCATTACTGATCATCAGGGAAATGCACATCACAACCCCGTGGTGCCTCACACCTCCTAGGACGACTCTGTCAAAAAGGTGAGGCAAGTGTGGTGAGCATATGGAGAAGTGAAAGCCCTGGTACACTGTTAGTGGGAAAGTAAACTGGTGCAACTACCATGGAAAACGGTATGAAGTTTCCTCAAAAAATAAAAATAGAGTATGTGATCCATTAATTTCACTTCTGTGGGTATTGTCCACAGAAAATAAAAACACTAACTTAAAAAAAAATCTAGGCCACGATACCATGTTCACAGCAGCATTATTTACAAGAACCAAATATGGAAACACCCTAAGTGTCCATCAGTGGATGAATAAGCAGATGGTGGATATGCAATGGAACATTTTTCAGGTGTAAAAAGGAAGGCAGTCTTGGCATTTGTGGCAACATGGATGGACCTTGAGGGCATTATACAAAGTGAAAGAAATAAGACAAGATAAATACCACATGATTGCACTATATGTGGAGTCTAATAAATAAAAACATAACAAAAAACACAAGGTTGTAGATACCGAGAATAGATTAGTGATTGGCAGAGGATGGGGGATGGGAGGGTTGGGCAAAATGGTTGAACATGTCAAAAGGTTCAAACTTCCAGTCATGAAATACACAAGTTCTGGGGATGTGATACACAGTATGGCAACTATAGTTAATAATACTGTATTGCATATTTGAAGGATGCTAAGGTACTAAATTTTAGGAGTTCTCATCACAAGAATAAATTTTGTAACTGTTGATGGATATTAACTAGACTTATTATGGTGATCATTTTCCTGTATGTGCAAATATCAAATCATTATGCTATATACCTGATACTCATATAATATATACCTCCATAAAAAATAAAAACAAAACGAGACAATCAGAAGACTTCCACTGTATTTCCCACCAGCCACCCAGGTCATTAGCTTTGTACCTAGTTCCCTGCTATGGCTACAGCTGGAAGTTCCTTACACACCTCGATTTTATAATGCCCCAAACTGAGTTTTCCTCCATCCTTAAGATTAATTCCTTTTCCTCCTCCTCCTCCTCTTCTTCTTTTCTTTTTCCTTTAATTTCAGTTGGGCAGCATCCCTATAACCCTGTCCCTGAGGCTAGAAATACAGCCGTCCTCTGATTTCTCCCTCTCTTCACTGCCCAGTTATCAAGTTAAAGGCCTCTTGATTTCCTTTATTTTTACAAAGAAAAAAATTTATTTGAGAGAGAGTATGTACAAGTGAGAGCAAGCATGAATGGGAGGGGCAGACGGAGAGAGAATTAGAATCTCAAGCGGACTCCACGCCTAGCCTTCTGCAGGGCTTGATTTCGACCCTGAGATCGGGACCTGAGCTGAAACCAACAGTGAGAGGCTCAACAAACTGTACCGCCCTGGTGCCTCCTGATTTTGTCTTTTAAAATGTTCTTTAATCTGGGGCACCTGGTGGCTCAGTGGGTTAAGCCTCTGCCTTTGGCTCAGGTCATGATCTCGGGGTCCTGGGATCGAGCCCCGCATCGGGCTCTCTGCTCAGCGGGGAGCCTGCTTCCCCCTCTCTCTCTGCCTGCCTCTCTGCCTACTTGTGATCTCTGTCTGTCAGATAAATAAATAAAATCTTAAAAAAAAAAATGTTCTTTAATCCAACCTTTTTCCTCTTTGTTTTACCCCTATTTCTGGCTATTCTACTTCTTATTCATAGGACCACTGTTTATTCCCATCTGTAGTTAACTGCTAGCCTTTATTCATCTTCCTATTATTTTTTTTTTTCCAGACAACTAGTAGTCTAATCTATTTAAATGGCAAAGCTGACCATATCCTACCTACTTGAAACTTTAAAATATCCCAGTCGCCAGCTGTTTGGCTCTCCCTACACGTAGTATGCTGCTGCTTCTCGAACTGGTACAAATGGTGATCATTCAGTGATGTTGCTGCCAGAAATAGGCCTGAAACGAGCACCTGGCAGTAGGAGAAAAACAGTTTGTATCTCTTCTCTGTCCCCGGCTTTATAAATGCTTGGTTGTACCCACCCTAAAACTAGACAGTCATTTGTTTGTTGGATGCTGACTTCTTAAAGTAGCCAGAGTGATGTCTCCGGCCTCCCAGTTGTTCCTTCTCCCAGCTTGCATTCAGAGATAATGCACGTGATTGAAAAGAAAATGGGGGTGGAATGGAACAAGTGGACATTTCATCTCAGGAAAGCAGGAGCCTCTAAACATAAGATTTTATAAAGTACTCTGTAATTCAAGGACATCAATAACAGGTACAGAGAACTAATTTTGCCTAAAACATGGATGGGTCCTCTACACTCTTACTCTGAACTGTGTCTTCAGAAATGTTCTATCAGCACAACAGACCCAACCAACTGCAGTTCATCCTGCTAACCTCCTTAATCGTACTAATGGCAACATCATATTACAGTCATTTAGACTTAGAAACTGAGTCAAAAAAAAAAACAAAAACAAAACAGCCTTTTATTTTCTTCCCAACATCTAGTTACTTGTTAACTCCTTTCCAGATCCCTGGCGTACATAACCATCTTTCCCCATGGCTATGATGATAATCTAATTTCTTATTGCCTGCTAATAAAATAAGTGAATTGGATTCCAAATTCTATTTTTATCCAGATATCATTCCTTTCAATCCATTCTAAACCCAATATGATCTTATTCTTAGTAACAAAGCACAACTCTGATCATGTCATTCTTGTCTATGCTTTTCAGTACTACAAACCAGACAAGATCCAATCTGTTTTCTGCATCTTGATCCTTCCTTTCTATAAAAACAAGTTTATATATTATAAGAGAAAGGAACCATGACATACAAAGTAGCCCTGTGAAATAATAGTGAAAATAAAAAATCCACGTAAATAATTAGGGATTTTGCACCCAATTCCACTGTGGGGAAGTGTTTCCCCATAGCAACAAGCAGTGCTTCAACACCAGTTTGGTGTCTTATAATTCTGACACCATGTACCTGGACATACCATAAGATCCAATAGGTGAAGGGCTCAGTCCTAAAGACTGCCTTCCCACCACTTAACATGCCAAACACATGTCCAGGTTGTCACCCAGGCCTCTATGACCAACTGGTTATAGATTGGAAATTTCAATGACCTGTTTCCCTCAACTTCAGTTAATTTGCTAGAGGGCTTCCAGAACTCAGATTACTGGTTTATTTTGGAAGGATATAACTCTAAAGCAGCCAGATAGAAGAGATGCAGAGGGCAATGTATGTGGAAGGAATGCAGGGTTTCCATGTCCACTCTCCACACATCTCCCCATTTACCAATCTGGAAGCCCTCCCAACATCATCCTTTTGGGTTTTTATGGAGGCTTCATTTCATAGGCATAGTTGGTCAAATCAGTAGTTACTGGTGATTAATCTAACCTCCAGCCCTCTCTTTCCTGGAGATCAAATTTCAACCCTCTAATTACATGATTGGTTTCTCTAGTGACCAGGCCCCATCCTTAGTGGCTTCCCCAAATTCACCTCATTAACATAAACCCAGTTATAGTGGAAGGGGGCCTCATATAAGTAATAAGATACCTATTTCACTTCCGTGGCTTCGAAGAGATTTCAGTGACTGGAGATAAGAGACCAAATATTATAACAAAAGACATTCCCATTGGTCTTACCACACAAGGTATTCCAAGGGAATGGGGAGCAGATATGAATGATCGAATATATAATTCTTATAAATCACATTATCACAATGATATGTATATACTTATGGTGATAGTAGTATACTGACTCAACAGTGCTTTTTGGATTTTTAGACTTTGGACCATTTTGACAATATGAAGGGCCTCTGGACCGTTTATACCAGTTATTTACCATTGAGAAAATAGGAAAGAAAAGGGATGGAGAAGGCAGTAGGAAGAAGTAGGAGGGAAGGGGGAAAGGGATGGAGACGGGCGGGGAGAAGAAAGAGGGGAACGGAAAGGGAAAGGAACAGAAGGAATGAGGGAAGGGAAAGAAAAAAGTTTAATTCATGATAGAAATAAAAGATGATAAATACAAGGCACATTATAACCCTTTGTACTACTCCTCTGTAATACTGGGAACATCCTAAGTGTAAGTTTACCATAAATCATGCTGTAAGAAGCATTGATAATGAAAAGTGTCACGGTCCCCTGAAATTGAAGTTGAAATACTAGTCACATCAACCACATTGCTAATTCCATCACAGTGAGGAAGTATCTTAGAGATCATTTAATGGAGTAAAAATTCCCTCTGTAGAGACAGATAAAGGTATGTGTAAAACCAGTCTACAGTTGAAAGGGGCCAAATTGCTGGTCCACTGCGAGGGGTGGGTAGACTAACGGCTGGACTTTATTAGCTGTGTACAGAACATTTAAGTATTAATTCTAGAATGTACTTGCTGTAGTGCACCCAGGAGTAAACCTTCCAAAGTCAAAGAAAGATTTTTGTCTAGTCAGCTCACCTAATGTAATGGTCTGCTCCCCCCACTGCCGCTCCCCACAAAGTCCCACCTATCCTTGAAATTATTCTGCTTTTAAACCATTTTGGACTATTCTAGCCTGAGGTACTTTATCAACACTCTTTAGATTTTGTCTTAAATGTTCATTTGATAATGAGCCATAACTTTCCTATTACATGCTACTACTCAGTTTTTCTTTTAAGGTATTTGTATGTTCTTATGTATATGTTCACACATGTATCAATCCGTCTTCCTTTCCGTGTACAGAATATACCCCCCCACCTCCCTGAAACTTCCAAGAGGTAAGAAGTAACATTATAGGAGGGGGAGGGGCACAGAGAAGGAAATCGTAAGCAAGCCCAGACTTGTCCCTGAGGTCCACTCACAGCATTGCAGGCATGAATTAGGGAGGGAAGATGCAGTAACAGTGCCTCTTATCTCAGATGACAAGGTGGTAGGATGATTTTCCTTTCCATTTGTTTTTCAAATTTCTATCAGATTTTCCCAGCTTTTTTCACAAGCTAATCAGGAGGACATGAACACCTGAATCAACGATAGGTCCAATATATCCTATTATCAGAGGTTACTTGGAGAAGTTTTTATGCCTCTACCTAAGATGGGATTCTAAAACCTTTCATCTGGCTGCTTACAGCCCTTAGTAGAAGTCCCAGATTCATCCTGATAGCGAGACCTGAAAGGAGCCTCTTACAGGGTAATGATTCTGTTTAATGAGGATTTTTCTGAAGGTCAGAAAGAAAGGTCAGAAAGTCTACCCTGGATCACCTTCAAGACATAAATGAGTAGGAAATGAAGATCTATTCACTTCAACACTTGGAAAGTAAGTATATCTCAACATAAAAGGATAATTAAAATTGATGCCCTTGGGGCTTCCGCAATGCCTATACTAAGTTTTAATACGCATTTCTAAAAGTTCCCTCTAATCTATCATTGTAATTATTTTAATCAATCATCCAAAAGACATTTACTGAATGCTTAAGTAAAATAGGCATTGTGCTAAGTGGGTGTTCAATAAAGACTTCTTAAGTCAAAATATTTAGATCCTTAAAAATAGGAAACCTGTGGGGCCCCTGGGTAGCTCAGTCAGTGAAGTGTCTGACTCTTGATTTTAGCTCAGGTCATGATCTCAGGATTATGAGATCAAGCCTGAGTCGGGGTAGGATTCTCTTTCTCCCTCTCCCTCTGTCCCTCCCCACATGCTCACACGCATGCGTGCTCTCTCAAAAACAAAAAACAAAAACAATAGTAAACCTATACTATGTATAGCATATTGTGCTTTCTTCATGGCTGTCCTAGTTCTGCCGTTTCCTAGCTGTGTGAAATAAACAAGATAGATCATCATACAGTTCATCATAGACATGCATGTAAGGAAGACCATCATGTATATAAACGTGTCTTAGAATCTTATTTTTTTATTTATTCATCTCAATCTGATCTCTTACGTTATTTTACTCCTTCTTAGAAACTGTATCTTCTTTACACCTACTGAGGGCAACCAACACTTTATAATAATAATCTCTGATTCCCAGGTTCAGTGATTTGGAGGTATATACTCTTCTTAAACTCTAAGATAATGTTCTTTCTCCCTCATTAGAAACATGTACTTAATCTCATTTTTTCTTTTCAACCCAAAACGTGTGGGGAGGAACACACACTTGTTAATAGGCTGAGTCCATTTGTACTTCACCATGTTAGATGCATTTGAAGGTTGAGGAAACCCATGCTAGGTAAGTGGGTAGGCTAATGTGCATAGCTCTTATTTCAAAACTAATACATAAAGGCAGTCGTTTAGTGCAACTCTGAATAACTGAGTTGAGATCTTTATCTTTTGCTCATTTTCTCCATACATATAAAAATTGAAAATCTTGGTAACAGCTTGGGTCATGATCTCAGGGTCCAGGGAATGGGCCTCAAATCAGGCTTCACACTCAGCGAGGAGTCCACTTGAAAATTCTCCTGCCTTTTGCCCCTCCCCCCACTCACACACTCTCTCTCAGATAAACAAATAAATCATTTAAAAACTTTGAAATACCTTATATCCAGAAAATACTGTTTGGAGCAGTATCTGATCTGATTATAAAACTTACTGTAGAAAATACACTAATTTACCTCCTACCTCTCACATTTGTGTGTGGTAGACAGGATCATGCCCCCTGCCCTCCCCCCACCCCCAAAATCCATATCCTAATCCCTGCAGCCTATGAATGTGTTATGTTACATGGCAAAAGAGACTTTGTAGATGTGATCAAGGATACAGACCTTGAGATAGGGAGTTTGTCCACTTTACCTTGGTAGGCTCAAAGTAATCACATGTGTCTTTTAAAGTGAGAATGTGCTCCTGGCTGTGGTCCAAGAATGAAGGGATAAAGGAAGCAGGGGCATGAGTAATTTAAAACCTGATGATTCTGTCTGCCATCGTGGCTTTGAAGACAAAAGAAGGTGGCCAAGAGCCAAGGAAAATGGGCTGCATCCAGAAGTTGGAAATAGCTTCTTCCATAGCGTTTACAGAAAGGGAACTAGGTCTACTGGCACCTTGATTTCAGCCCAGTGGGACTCACGCCAGACGTCCGTAGAAGATAAATTTGTGTTGTTTTAAGCCATAAAGTTTTTGGTAATTTTTTATGGCAGCAATAGAAAAGTAACACACCATCCAAAACAACATTCTGGAGTTTGGGTTTCTGACTGGATAAACAAAGTTAAGAAGAAAGGAAAGAGCAGTACTTCTTCCTACATACATACTCGCTCTCCATCTAGGAACAGCTACCCTAATGTTCTCATTAGCTCAGAGCTTAGGTCTCTGCAACTACAAGGATAAAAATATTTTATTTAGAAAAAAAATTTAACTATTGACACAATTAGGCAGATTTCCCTCCCCAATTTAAAGTATAGTGTACTGAGATGCCTGGGTGGCTCAGGTCATGATCCCAGGGTCCTGGGATAGAGTCCCGCATCGGACTCCTTGCTCAGCAGGAAGCCTGTTTCTCCCTCTGTCTGCTGCCTCCCCGCTTGTGCTCTTCCTCTCTCTCTGACAGATAATCAAATCTTATTAAAAAAAAAAAAGTTTAGTGTACTTACAATGGGAAATTAACATCTAATTTGGCAAATTCATAGTGAGAAGCTAACTACAACAGAATTTAGGGCCCTAGATGAACCCAGAGGATTGATTATTGTGCTAGAATTAAGCAAACCACCTGAGTACTTGCCCCAACTCTATTGTGTGACTTATGACTGTGAATTGACCTGAGAGTCCATATCCTCATTTGTTAATTCAAAGTGTTAAATTAAATGTTCTCTAATGATCTGTATGCCTATAATTTCAGTAAATTCATCAATTCTTTTAGTGATTTTGTATTGAGCAATTGTTATGTAACAGGGCTGGAAAAGTAACAAAAGGGTCCTTGTACTGGAAGAAACAAAAAGGCAAAGCATTAAGACTCCTAAGTTTAGTTTGAATTTGTGGTATATGCAATAAAGAAAAGGAAAGTAACGAAAGGAAAGGAAAGGAAAGAAGATGTTGTATTCAAAATGATTGGAAGTTGTTAGGGAAGGCATCTCTGAAAAGATACTGTAATGAAACAAACTTCAGTATGAGTTTCCAAGGCCCTTCCTTGGAAATGTTAGAGGAAGAAAACTCCAGACTGGGGGAAGGCTAAACACAAAAGTTCTGGAATCCAGAGACCGTCTCTCAGTTTCTAGGAGCTAATGGATGGCTGGGTAAAGATGTAAGAACCAGCAAAAACAGCAGTATGACCAGCAGTCCCAGCAGGGAGAAAATGCAAGAATTGATTTGAGAAAAGAGAAAAAAATAATTAAAAGAAAAAAATAATTAAATAGTTATTTCAGAAAGTAAAAAATGCTGATATTATCCAGCAATGCTGAGTAACTGAAGTTTGTGATCATAAACTTAACATTAAACCTGTTGCCCCATTTTGTGATTTTTCTCAAAAATTTACCAAGAGAGGATAAATAATTGGTTTAAGCAAATTGGGTTTTCGAGTATGAAGGGTGGTAGAGTACAACAGGAGAGTGAGAACCCCTGTGAAGGTTAATAGCTTGATAAACAATGGAATCTAAACTGAATGAGGAGAATGCTTTTTTCTTTCATTAAACTCAGAAACTTCCAAAACTAATTCTATCATAACTGAGTTTCCTAGGATTGCTCTCTCTCTGACACACAGATGGACATTGAGAATAATTTGTATTTTGTTTATATTTTTGAGAACTGGCAATGTCAACATTTAAACTTTGTTTAATTTCTAGAAGGGCTAAGCTTCAGAAAATTTATCAACAAATAATTAAGATGATTTATATACTGTAATCTCTTCTGGTGGCTGGCTGTAGAGCAGTAAAGCAGAAAACTAAGGTGTAAGTCCAAGAGGTCATTATAGTCTAGTAGGAGGAGTTGGATCATAAATAAACAAACATATATGGACAACATAACTTAAGATCATGATTATGCCTTGAAGAAAGCAAGCCAATAGTACAGTAGAGTATTATCAGATATGGTGGGAGATTAGTGGAGGATGTATGCCAAGAAAGGCATTTTGGAGAGCATAATAAGCTGCGTGGTGACAAGAGACAAGAGGTAAGTGTTTTACAGATAAGAGATGCTATAAAAAAAAATTGGCAGCGTCCTAGAATAGAAATCGGTCTCAAAAATGAAAAAAGAAAAATGAAAATAAGGTTAGGAGTCAACTAAATAGACAACAAAGATACACTAGAGTATCTTAGAGTACAAATATTCAAGCATTATACAAACTCTTCTTGAAGGTACAGTTATTTTACCAGGACAGACTATTCTTAATATCAAAACTAGACAGGGTCCTTAGAGAGAAGGAAAACTAAACCCATGTTATACTTGACATAATGCAAAAGTTTGAACAAAATGTAAGGGAATAAAGTAGTTTATGAAAGTATGCTACTCTAGGACTAAGTTGTGTTTAAACTTCATGTAGAAAGACATTTTAACATTAGAATAATCCATAAATGTCATTGACACCAGCTTAAAAGAGAAAGAACAGTTGCTTCAATAGATACAAAGAAATGTATTTGTTAAAATTTAACACTCATTCTTTATAAAATTTATTACATTGAGAACAGAACTTATTCAGCTTGACAAACAGAAACCACTGAAAATATGTAAGTACTATCACATCTTTTAATTATTTAAAGTTGGGGATATTACAAGTGACTTACTAAATAAGCTTCCATTCAACCTTTTTTTTTCAGTTGTATTCAACTTTTTTTTTTTAAAGATTTTATTTATTTATTTGACAGAGCGAGATCACAGGTAGGCAGAGAGGCAGGCAGAGAGAGAGAGGAGGAAGCAGGCTCCTTGCCAAGCAGAGAGCCCGATGCGGGACTTGATCCCAGGACCCTGAGATCACGACCTGAGCCGAAGGCAGAGGCTTAAACCACTGAGCCACCTAGGCGCCCCAGTTGTATTCAACTTTTAACTGGAAACCCAATCCAGCATAATAAGAAATGATAATCAAATGAACTGAATAGAAATGGGGAAAAAAGGAAATAAACTATCACTATTTGCTGATAAAAATGCTCATGTAGAAAACTACTAAAGAATATAGAGGAAAAATATGAAAATAGGGTGGTAACAAAGTGATTGGATATAAAACTAATATATAATATTTAATTGTATTTCCATATAACAGTAACAAATACCTAGAACATACAATTAAAAAGACACTGTAACTTAAAATAGTAGTAGCAAGTCTAGGAGCTGTAGTAGGATTATAAATGAATAAACCAAAAGTGTATGAGACCACAGGAAAAAATACTAAAAATCATTTACAACATTAAAAAAAAGTAAATAGAGTGTATACAATGTATATGAATAATTAAAAAGTTGTCAAAAGGCAAAGTCTGTTCAAATTGATTTATAGATGTATTATTCCAATAAAATTTCCCAATATCTTAATATTTAGGATTTTACAAGTGAATTCTAGGGTTCTTGAAGGACAGTAGAGAACTAAGAACTATCAGGATATTGTTGAAAAAGCAAAAAAAGAGGAATCCATCCTATGCGTTGTCTGAAGACAACCCTGAGGACAGTATTGAGGGCAATTTCAAGAATGTAAAAATAAAGATCTTGTGATACCAGTTGATAAAGAATTTAACTAGAGGAAGAGACTAGAAATACAGGAAGAACGACTGAGTATTTGGTGACAGATCGGTAGGGAGAAATGAAGAGAGGGACTATTCATTAAATGGAGGTAGGAAAAAAAGGTATTAAGTAATCAGATATGCTACATGTATCTCTCAATGTTAAAAATAAAGTTTTAAAATTCTTAGTAGAATGTATAAATGAGTATCTTCTAGATTTGGAATAAGGGAGAAATTTCTTAAGGAAGACACAAAGCACTAACTATAAAAATTTGACACACTTAAATGAACTTATTTTTTCTTGTCAAAAGACATCTTAAAAGACGCAAAAAATGATAAAAATGGCAGAGGAGATGTTATGCATCAAATAAATGGTTAGTAACAAGAGTATATAGAGAACTATGAATCAGTAAGTAAAGCAGTAATAACCAATAGGGGGAAAATGGGCAAAGGAGAGGAACAAGCATTTTACAGAGAAGGACAAGATGAATAGTGTAAACATGAAAAATAAGTTCAACATTATTTGCAGTTACAGAAATAAAAATGAAGATCACATAAATAAGCCAGATAATATTTTCATATGTAATCAACAGGCACAATTAAAAGTTTGGTGATACAAACTGCTGAAGGTCCCATGGATTCACAAAGTAATTATTACTGGTAGAATAAAAGAAGAAACTTAAAAGGAAGCGAAGAGATTCAGAAGCCAAATTATGCAAGACTTTATTATGTAAAGAATTTGGATTTTAATCCAAATAATAAATGTCATGCAACGATGTGGGTGGAACTAGAGTGTATTATGTTAAGTGAAATAAGTCAATCAGAGAAAGACAATTATCACATGATCTCTCTGATACGAGGAATTTGAGAGGCAGGGCGGGGGTTGTGGGGGCTGGGGAGGGAAAAAATGAAACAAGATGGGATCCAGAGGAAGACAAACCATAAGAGACTCTTAATCTCACGAAACAACTGAGGGTTGATGGGAGGAGGTTAGATTTAGCCACTGTAAGAGGTAGACATGAAATATCAGTGGCTTTACAAAATAGAGGTTTACTTCTCACTAGCTGAAAGTCCAGTTGATGGCAACGCAAGGAGGGGCTAGAACCCTCCTCTGCACAATCATTCAGGGTATAAAAATCCCACCAGCTGTAGTGGAAAGAGAGAGCCTGGGGAGTCATGCCTTTGGATTTTTATGGGCTAAGCATAGAAGCAGCACATATCACTTCTGCCTACATTCCATGACCAGAGCCCCATAAAATGCCACCGTTGCCTGCACCACACTCCCACATCCTTGCTGGGTACTGAAAGCACTGAGGCAAAGTTCTCCGTGGGGCTTCTTCGCAGCCAGGACCTCACCCTGTGCATAGATAGCCATAAACAATGGCTAAGATCCATCTAATAGAAGTAACAGAGGAAACTGCAAAAGTGGAGAAAGTATAAGCATGGGGCACCATGGGCCCCATTTGAAATAAGTTGGAAAAACGAGAAGTCTGACAGGATTGATGACTTCAGGGAAATTAACCTGAAGGCAGAGTAAAAGGGTTTGGGCTGGGTGAGGCAGGAAGGCCCTGAGCTACCAGAGACATGACATTCGAGAAAATGCAGCTGGAAGTGAGTGTGGCAAAGTGAATGGAGAAGTGGGAACCAGCAGGATCATATCTGAAACAGTTCCTTCTTGTGGAAAGTGCATATCGCACATATTTTAATAGTTAGATTTTTCATGGGCTTATTGTTTTTTTAGAGAAAAATATTTTCTCATTCTTTAAGCTTTCACTTTTTTTTTAAAGTAGGCTCTGTGCCCAACTTGAGGCTTGAACTCATAACCCTGAGATCAACAGGAGTCACATGCTCTACTGACTGAGCCAGGTATTACATCATTCCCTAAACGTTTTAAAGAAAAATTCCTGGGCACCTGGGGGGCTCAGTAGTTTAAGGGACCGCCTTCAATTCAGGTCATGATTCCAGGGTCCTGTGACTGAGCCCAGTGTCCTGCGCCCTGCTCAGTGGGGAGCCTGCTTCTCCCTCTCCCTCTGCTACTGCTCCCTCTCTCTTTCTAATAAATAAAGTCTTAAAGAAAAAAAAAAGAAAGAAAAAAAGAAAAATTCCTTACAACCTTTACCGTATTTAGAAAATGTAAATCTGTGTGTATCTTTGAGTACTAAATATTACAGGTTTAAGGGTATTAAAAGAAATATTTGCAAATTTATAAAACCCATCACTGATATTTACTAAAGAAGATAATAAGTAACACTGAAGATTAGTTCAGTAACAGGTGATTTTTATTTTTTAAGCAGCTAAAAAGGAATTTGGTGGAGGATATTTTACTTCATTAAGAAATTCATCAGATGCTCTTTTTACTGTCTTAATTGTCAGAATATCAAGACTTTCACATCCAGCCCTTTTAAAAAATGTTATAAAATGTTCTGAGGCAATTCTCTATAGAAGGACTTAAAGTTATAGATCAAATGTAGCTCTTTGTCATTACTGAAGCCTAATATACTCAAGAGTAACTTCCACATTAAACAGGAAAAGTAAGAACAAAAGCAAGATGCTTTGGCTAAGCAAAGCCTGTTAACTCTAATTAGCCAGCACTGCACAGCTGTGATACTATAGCCTATTAATTAATAAGGAGGAAAAATCAGTATTAACCACTTTTTTCTTGATAAATACTTTTTGAGGGTACTTGTGTTAGTTATATTGTTCTATTTTAAAATTACCTCTTTAATACATTTTAATAGAGACGCTGGGGTTATTATATTCCTTAAAAATGAATGGTAGTCATACAGCACATTTTTTCCCACAAATAGCACCTTTTCCTTTATCAACTATATGATAAGCACACTACTTGCATTTTTGAACATTGATACCAGATAATAGTCCTTCCCCTGTGTTACACTTTTCATAATTACTTTCTGTTCTTTACTAAGCTCTATTAATTGCCTTATAGGAGAGTTAGTAGCTTTTCGGGGAGTGTCTCTTATATGGCTATAGCTCAGAACTAAAGAAATTTGCTTATTCTGAACTTTGTTTTCTTGGAAGATATTTTTGTCTTTTCTGTTCCTAAACTTTGTCATTCATATAATAAAACAGGCGGCTTCTGTTTGTAATCTTGTGATCCATCTTTGCTGGAGTTTAATGTTCCATTTCCTGTATCCCATAATAGAAGTCATTTTAGGGCTGGTAAAAGGAGCATGCCTTCAATACATAAGAATGGAAGTAATTTAATCATTCATACTTATTAGGATTTTTAAAAAATTATTCAATCAATAGCTGACTATTAGAACTATCATAAGGGCATTTAAAAATAAATGTAATATAGAGAAGTTTTGAAAGTCATAAATGGTTCATTTTGATTCAGTTTTATCACTGGGATTTCTTAGAAGTTTCAAGAATTTGTGTTAATGTGTTATCTAGCCATGGTTACCCTAGCTAGCCAGCAGCTTCAGAAAGTGTGAATAATGTTCAAACTGTAACTGTGGATAATGACTGCCACTACGTAAAGGCTATAAAAAGAAGAGAAACATTTAACTATGTCTTATCTAAAGTTGAAAAAGTTCTTAAAATTTATTTTTTAATTTTATGTCAAAATTCCATCTTGGGTATTCTAATTCAAGTCACCAATAATTGAAAATCTAAGCAGAAATAGGCACTAGCTGGCTAGCAGCTAAAAAAGAGATTAATCATAAATCAGGAATATCTTCAAGCAGCTCACAGTCTAGTAAAGCCTATTTAAACTTCATAATTAGAAAGTTAAATCACACGGCAAGCCTCAGACTTGGAAGGACCTTTCTGTGCCATCCAGTGCAGCCTTCCATGATGCAGATGTCCAGCCCGTACTTCATTTTCATTACTTGTCTCTCTCGGTGTGCCAGAATCGCGCATCGGCCTGTTCAGCCAATTTGTTAAATCAGTGTTGTTTCTTGAGACAAGTTCAGTAAGATATTAAAACTTTGCCCTCTCCCCTAGTTTTTCTCATCCTGAAGCCCAGTGCAAGATGATCAATAGCGCAGACTTTGGAGGCAGTTCTATTTCAGCTAAAATCCCTCCTCTGGCATCTGCTAACTGGACAGGCTCTATAATCTCTGAATGGAGATCGTCACCTGCGCTGTAAAGTGTGCAGTGATAACCTCTGTTTCACGGTATGCTGTGTTTCACTATGGCTGGAATGTGGCATTTGCTCAGTAAAGAGGTGGCTATTACAATTAGTTTTTATTTCCTGTATCAAGCCAAATAGTCATTACCTGGCAGTTGGTAATAGGGAGGCATTGTATCTATTATACAGTAAGGAGAATTTATACATCTTTTTCTAAAAATGTGAACTTTTCACCCATCATAGGAATGTCACCTATTGCAGGAAGCTAAAATAAGGATATTTAATTATTCACTAAATAATTATTAGATGAAATACTAAACTTCCTGAAGGATGGTCTTAAGGATTCCTTCTGTCTTCACAGCTCCTACATTCTTCCCCTCGAAGACAAACATTAGCTGTTCCAAGATGCATAGGAATTACCTCGCCACCACTTTGTCAGTGCAAGAAGGGGGTAAATGGTTCTCTAGAGATTGGATTACTCTTTTTTTTTTTCTTGTTTAAGATTGTATCTATCTATTTGAGAGAGAGGGAGAATGCGAGCACAAGCAGGGCTAAGGCAGAGTTCGGAAAAGGAGACTCCCCACTGGGCAGGGAGCCTGATGCAGGACTCCATCCCAGGACGGGTTATGACCTGAGCCGAAGGCAGATGCTTAACCCACTGAGCCACCCAGGTGCCCCTGAGATTGGATCACTCTTAAGGTTAACCTGCTCCTGAGTTTTCTACTACCTGAACCCTTTACTATTTAACCAGCTGGATTTGGATTTCCTGTTGCTAAAAACCAAAGTGTCTAATACGATGCAGACTGGAAAAGTCTCAGAATTGAGAGTAAAGATCTGTCTGACATATTTAAGAAAATTTACAATGTTCAAGTTATAATGAAGGACTTTTTAGGGCACAAGCAGGGTAAATAATGCAATGACTGAAGCAGACTAAAGATCCCACCCCAGAGGGAGAAGGGGTGGCATCAGTTACAAAATTCTAGCCATTCTTTACCCTGTAGAACTCAAAGTTTGGGTAACAATGAGTACACTATACACATTAGGGCACATTAGTGTATACATCAGTCCATTAGTTGAAGGAAGGAAAGGAAGGAGAGGGGGAAGGATGGAGGAAGAGACAGACCATAGTGCAAGAAGAAAGGAGAGTTGAGGGAGAGAGGGTTGGGTATAGGAAGGAAGAAGGGATCACAATGAAATTGAATGAACTATAGATCACAAAAATATTTTTATTAAAGAAAATACATAACTTTTATTAAAAAAAACATAAATTTTTATTAAAGAAAATACATACAGAACTTAAAACTTCTAAATGCTCAAAATAAATTACAAAAGAAATGTAGAATACTTAGAAGCAAGTGATCTCTATCTACTACCAATCAAAACTAAAGCACCGGTACCACTGAGAAATGTAGGAAATACCACCCATGTAAATACCATTTCTGTAAAATAGCAATAGTATCTAAGCGCAGTACTGAAAAAACATTAAAAAGGCTAAATATAGACAGAAATATCCTATAAACCAGAAAGGCATCTGAAATGATTCTTGCAGAGAATGTTGTTATCTGAAATATTTTGATTAGGAAAAAAACGCTATAAGTTACATAAATTTCAATCTTAAGTAAGAAACCAGAGCAATAAAATAAATCCCATGAAAGTGAAAAGAAGTAAATAATAAAGGTAAGAGGAGACATTAATTAAATGATGATTCACCATGATCAAGTGGGATTTATTCCAGAGATGCAAAGCTGGTGCAGTATGCACAAATAAATCAACGTGATACATCACATTAACAAAAGAAAGGACAAAAATCATATGATCATCTCAAAAGAAGTGCAAAAAGCATTTGATAGGGTGTAACACCCATTCATAACAAAAACTCTCAACAGAATAGGTTTAAAAGGAGAATACCTCAGCATAATAAAGGCCATATATGGAAATATCCACAGCTAACATCATACTCAATGGTTAAAAACTGAGAGCTTTTTCTCTTCTAAAATTAGGAACAAGACAAGAATGTCTACTCTCACCACTTTTATTTAATGTAGTACTGGAAGTCCTAACCCGAGCAATCAGACAAGACAGAGAGACAAAAATCATTGGAATTGGTAAGGAAGAAATAAAACTTTTATTTGCAGATGACATGATACTATATATAGAAAACCCCCAAAACCTCCAAAAAATTGCTAGAACTGATAACTCAGTAAAATTGCAGGGCAGAAAATTAATACACAGAAATCTGTCCCTTTTCTATACACTAATTAATGAAGTAGCAGAAAGTGAAATTAAGAAAAGAATCCCATTTAAAAATGTACCAAAAAGAATAAAACACCTAGGAATAAATTTATCCAAGGTGAAAGACCTATACTCTGAAAACTGTAAAACACTGATGAGAGAAACTGAAGAGAACACAGATATGTATTTCATGTTTATAGACTGAAAGAACCAATATTGTGAAGATGTCCATACTACCCAAAGCAATCTACAGATTGAACTTTAATGCAATCCATATCATAATACAACATTTTTCACATAACTAAAATAATCCTAAAATTTGTATAGAAACACCAAAGGCCTCAAATAGCCAGGGCAATCTTGAAAAATATCATTAAGATAGTGGCATCACAATCCCTGATTGCAAGATATACTACAAAGTTTTAGCAGTCAAGATAGGAAGTGGCTCATGGTAATGCCACAAAACATAGTAGTGGCACAAAGATGGACATATAGATCAATGGGACAGAATTGAGAGTCCAGAAGTAAAATGATTGTATGGTCAATTGAATCAACAACAAAGGAGGCAAGAATATACAATGGAGAAAAGCCAATTTCTTCAACAAATGGTGTTGGGAAGACTGGACAGCTATATGCAAAAGAATGAAACTGGACCACTTCCTTAATCACGTACACAAAAATAAACTCAAAATGGATTAAAGACCTAAATATGCAAACTCAAACTATAAAATTCATTGAAAACATAGCAGTAATTTCTTCGACATTGGCTGCAGAAACGTTTTTCTAAATAGGTCTCCTCTGGCAAGGGAAACAAAAGCAAAATTAAGCTTTTAAGACTACACAAAATTTGGGGCGCCAGGGTGGCTCAGTGGGTTAAACCTCTGCCTTCAGCTCAGGTCATGATCCCAGGTTCCTGGGATCGAGCCCAGCATCAGGCTCTCTGCTCAGCGGGGAGCCTGCCTCCCCCCTCCTCTCTCTGCCTGTCTCTCTGCCTACTTGTGATCTCTGTCTGTCAAAAAAATAAATAAAATCTTTAAAAAAAAAAAAAAAGACTACACTAAAATTAAATGCTTTTGCACAGTGGAAGGAACCATCAACAAAACCAAAGGCAGCCTACCAAATGGAAGAAGATACAAATGGTGTATCTGAAAAGGGGTTAATATCCAAAATATATAAATAATTCATATATAAAAACAAACAAAATCAATCCCACAAATAATCCAAATAAATCTGGGCAGAAGACATGAATAGCATTTTTCCAAAGAAGACATATAGATGACCGATAGACATATGTAACAATGCTCAACATCACTCATCATCAGGGAAATGCAAAATAAAACCACAATGAGATATGTCTTTACATCTGCCAGAATAGTTGAAATAGAAAACACAAGAAATAACAAGTGTTGGCGAGGATGTGAAGAAAAAGGAACATTTGTGCACTGTTGGAGGGAATGTAAACCAGTGTAGCCATTGTGGAAAAGAATATGGAGGTTCCTCAAGGGAAAAAAAAAAAAAAAGAAATATCATAATCCAGCAATTCCACTACTGGGCATTTACCCAAAGAAAACAAAAATGCTAATTTGAAGAGATATATGCACCCCTATGTTTCTTTCAGCATTATTTATAATAACCAAGATACTGAAGTAACCTAAGTGCTGTTCAATAAATGAATGGATTCAGAAGTAGCACGCGCGCATGCACACACACACACACTCACACACTCACTCTCAATGGAATACTAGTTATCCATAAAAAAGAATGAATTCTTGCTATTTGCAACAACATAGATAGACTTAGAGGGTATAATGCTAAGTGAAATAAGCCCATCAGAGAAAGATAAATAACATATGATTATGTGGAATTTAAGAAAACAAATGAACAAAGAAAAAACAAAAAAAACCCGAGACTCTTGAATATATAGAACAAAAGGTAGTTGCCAGAGGGTAGGTGGGTGGGAGGATGGATGAAATAGGTGAAGAGGATTAATAATACACTTATCTTGATGAGCATTATGAAATTTATAAAACTGCTGAATCATACTGTACACCCGAAACTAATATAACACTGTGTTAATTTTAAAAAAGAGATTAGCTTTTCAAAAAAATAATCTTTAAAGAAATTAGCATTTCAAAACACACATGCAGAAGACAAAGCAAACAAACATAAAAAAGAAAGCACAGAGCAGTAAGATAAATCCTATGAAACTAGAAAGGATAAAAAATAAAGGTAAAAGGAGACATCATTATAAAAGATGATTAAAAGTCCCAAAGTAAGTTCTTTAAGGGCCAATTTAGACATGCATGTATTTAATAATAGATGTAACATCTTTGGATATAGATTTGACGTTATCTGGTAAAGTTGAGCTTGCACTAATCTACAAATCAATAGCATTACTTTAGGTATGTACCCTAGAGAAATTCTTGCACAGGGGAATTGAAAACCTGTACAAAATGTTCATATTAACACCGTTCACTATTATACTAAATGAGATAACTCAGAGAAAGGCCAAGTACTGTGTGATATATATGGAATCTAAAAAGGCAATTTGTAAAAACGAAGTAAAATAGTAGTTATCAGGAGATGGCGGTTGAGTAGATAAGACAAATGTTGTTTAAGGGGATACAACTTGTATCCTTATAAAGAGAAGTAATTAAGCCCTAGAGATCTGTTGCATAATATAGCGAATATAAACAACAATATTGTACTATAATTCATTAAACTTGCTGAAAGACTAGAACCTAATGATTCTAACCACTAAAAAGAAAGGATCATTATGTAAAGTGACAGAGGTGCTAATATTACAATATGTAAATGTACTAAATTAACATTTTATACACCTTACATTTGTACAATGTTATATGTAAGATACACTTCAGTAATAATGTTTAATAGCAAAACTTTGGAATACCAAAATATTTAAATCATTATACTAATGCAGTGTGCTAAATAAATTGTGAAATAAGAATGTAATGAAATATTATCCAACAGTAACACTGAATTGACCATAATTATAAACAGAAATAAGGATAAATATAAAATAGTTTTAGTTAATATGAAAAACCTTTGTTATTGAAACTATTGTGAAAGAAAAAGGAAGGAAAGCAGACATTTTAGAATTGTTCATTTGGGGTGAAGGAGGCGGGAAGGGAAGGAGATACAAGTAACACTGATCTTAATGATAAGGTTTGAATTATGTTGAGTGATACATTCAGAGGTGCTTATTTCTATGCTTTATAACCTACATGTTAACATAAATCCATTTATGTGTTTCATATATATATAATGCATTATTTTTAATGATATGGAAGATCTTTTCTAGTCTTATATAAATTATTTCATTTACTTTGCAACAAACTTTTGAGGTATTTATTGTTGCCCTAACTTTAAAGGTGAGGAAGCTGAGATTTAAACCAACAAACACAGCCATAGGGTGAAAGGCTGGGCTCAGGCCACTACTTTGTAGCTCCATAGCCCTTCCTTTATTTATCATACTGCCTCTCCCTATCCTGACACTTCACAGAGGGAAGACCAAAGTTGCAGACCTCTTCTCCAATATGGAGTGAGAAGTATTGTGTGTGAACTACCATGGGAAATTAAAAGAAGACTAAGGAGAGAGAAAAAAAAAATTGCAGAAATAGACATTTGAACTGATTATCAAAAGATGGTTAGAAGGTGGAAAAGGGGTTTCAGCCACTGAGAACCACCTATGTAAAGACAGGAAGAGAAAGAAGCACCTGGAGGGTGTGAGAGTAGTGTGTGACATTGGGTACAGCAGGAACAGGGAAGAATGAAGGTTGATGGAACTGCACTTATTGGGCATGTAGGTTTATTCAGTTTTGTAAAAGCAGTATGTGATCATTTCTCCCCCTTAAAGCAACATAACAAAAACAGCTTGGGTTTTAGAATAAAACAGCTGTATTCCATGACTTTTCTACTGACCTCCTAGGTGAATGAGAAACCTTCCTAGAGGTGCAGGCTCACCAAGTGTGAAAAAGTGTATAAGAAAACATCATTACTGCCTTCAGAACTCCAAAGACCTAGTGAGAAATTAAAGGGAAGATCTCAGACCAAGGAAGGCAGACAGGGTTAGAGTTTCTCACCCCTCCAGAAATAGCATACTAGCCTGATGCTGATGATGGGAAGGACAGATGCAGTCATCCTGTAGTCTAAGAGTCCTCATCAACCTAAGTCCTTGGTGAGTTTACAAGAAGACTGTTCCCCAGTGGGTTTCATCAGATGCAAAATCACCTGCAGAGACCAGAAACGTCCTATTGCTGTGGGCTGCCTTGTTCCTTCTCCTTTGTGGAACCACATTGCTTTAGTCTTGGCTCTAACTCGGTCTGGCATTTGGGCTTGGCTGCCCAGATACATTAAAAGAAGTCAGGCTTCAGAACATGGATTTCTAAGTTCAAGTGGCCTAGAAATCTTCTAAAATTATATTGTTAAAGCCATGTGCACACTTACATGACAAGACAAAATCAAACTACTATGCTTTAATATGGGTATAATCAGGTGTTGTTTGTTTTGTTTTGCTTTTGTGTCTAATGCCAAGAGTTTACAACTCTTTTAGTAGTTGCGATTTGTGTTGGGGCAGAGATTGGGAGAAGATGGCTGGTGCTCAAATTATCTTCACAGAAGGTAATGACCAGAGATGCTCTTAGCAAGACAGTTACCTTGGACAAATGAATCTCCCCTAGGCTGTTTCTTCACTTATAAAAATGAAGTATTTGTATTGCAGTGCTTAGTAATAGGAATTAAATAAGAAAATATCTAAATCCAACTTGCTTAGCATCCATTGTGTTCTAAATAGAATAGGGCCCGAACAACCAATGAATCAAAGAAGAAATTAAAGGAGAAATAAAAAGTATCTTGAGACAAATGAAAATGGAAATGAAACATACCAAAATTTATGGAGGCAGTAAAAGATGTTAAAGAGGGAAGTTCATAGCAATAAATGCCTATATTAAGAACCAAGAAAAATTTCAGATAAACAACTGAACTATACACCTTAAGAACTAGAACAATAGCAAAGTAAGCCCAATGTTAGCAGAAGGTAGGCAGTAAATATTAGAGCAGAAATAAAGACAATAGAGAACAGGAAAACAATAGAAAACATTAATACAATTAGGAGTTGGTTTCTTTGAAAAAAAAAAAGGAACAAAATTAACAAACCATTAACTAGAATAACCAAGAAAATGGGAGGACCCAAATCAACAAAATTATCAGTTGTAACTGATACCAAAAAAATTCAAGTGATCTTAAGAACATGAGATCATAAGAACATAATATCGTAAGAAAAATTATACGTCAATAAACCAGACAACCTAGAAGAAATGGAAAGATTCTTAGAAATATACACTCTACCTAGACTATAACAGAAAGAAGTAGAAAATCTGAACAAACCAATTACTACTAAGGAGATTGAATCAGTAATCACAAATCTCCCAATACAGAAAAACCCAGGACCGATGACTAAACTGATTAGTTTTACCAAAATTTAAAGAATGGTGGTCTTTCTCAATCTTTTCCAAAATACTGAAGAGGAAGGAACACTCTAACTTATTTTGTGAGGCCAGCCTTACCGTAATACCAAAGACAGAAATGATAGAAAAGCTGAAAAAGCCCAAAAACTATAGGCCAGTATCCCTGATGAATATAGATGAAAAAATTATTAGTAAAATATTAGCAAACTGAATTCAGCAGTATATTAAAAAAGATTATTTGTAATGATTAGATGGAATTTCTCCTTGGGATGCAAGGGTGGTTTAAAAAATTTAATTTGATGCATCACATTAATAAAATGAAAGAAAAAAGATCATATGGTCATCTCAGTAGTCACAGAGAAAGCATTTGACAAAATTCAACATTTATTCATGATTTTAAAAAAATCCAAAAGACAAAAACATTCAACACCTTAATTAGGTACAGAAGGAACATACCTCAATCAATAAAGACCATATGTGACAAGCTCACAACTAACATCATAGTCAATGGTGAAAGTTTGAAAGCCTTTCCTATAAGATCAGGAACAAGACAACAGTGCCAGCCCTCACTCCTATTCAATACAGTACTGGAATTCATAACCAGAGCAATCAGGCAACAGAAGGAAACAAAACACATTAAAGTTGGAAAAGAAAAAGTAAGATTGTCTCTATTTGCAGATTAAATTATTTTATGTACAGAAAATCCTAAGGACTCCTCCAAAAAACTGTTGTGTCCAATCCACAAATTTAATAAAGTTGCAGGATACAAAATTAACATGTAAAAATCAATAGCATTTCTTTATACTAGAATGAATTATATGAAAAGGAAATAAAGAGAATAATTCAATTTACAAAGCATCAAAAACAATAAAATACTTAAGAATAAATTTAACAGAGGAGGTGAAAGCTCTCAGAAAACTGAAGACCACAACAAATTCTGATAAATCAAAGATTACAGAAATAAGTAGAAAGGTATCCCATGTTCATGGACTAGAAGAAATAACATTTTTTTAAATGACCATACTACCCAAAGCCATCTATAAATTCAGTGTAATCCCTATTAAGATCGCAATGGCAGTATTTTTAGAGGAGAAAAAATGATCCTAAAATATATACAGAACCACAAAAGACCCCAAATAGCTAAAGCAATTCTAAGAAGAATAATGTGGGAAGCATCACACTTCCTGATTTCAAACCATATTATAAAGCTGTAGTAATCAAAAACAGTATGGTACTGGTATAAAAACACATATGGACCAACAGAACAGAAAGGAGAGCCCAAATAAATTCATGCATGTATGGTTAGGTGATAGTTGACAGAGAAGCCAAGAATACTCAATGGAGAAAAGATAGTCTGTTCAGTAAATTATGCTGGGAAAATTGGATATTCATATGTACAAGAATGAAAAAATAGACCTTTGTCTTACACCACTCACAAGAATTAAGTTGAAATGGCTTAAAGACATAAACGTAAGCCCTGAAACAATAAAACTGGAAGAAAATAGGAAAAAAGCTCTTTGACCTAAAGCACAAGCAACAAAATTAAATATAAACAAGTAAGACTACATCAAACTGAAAGCTTCTGCTCAGAAAAGGCACAGTTAACAAAATGAAAAGCTGCTTAATCTACAGAATGAGAAAAATATTTGCAAATCACATATAAGGGGGATTAATATCCAAATAAAGAACTTACACAACTCAAAAGCAAAAGCAAACAAAAAAAGAACAACAACAAAACCCCCAATAATCTAAATAAAACTGAGCAAAAGGCCTGAGAAGACATTGCTCCAAAGAAAATATACAAGTGGTCAATAGGTATGTGAAAAGATGATCAACATCACTAATTATTAGGAAATGCAAATCAAAACCACAACATATATATCACTTAGGATATCTAGATACCATTAGGATATCTGGCATGTAAAAGAAAAGAGATTAGGGACGCCTGGGTGGCTCAGTTGGTTAAGCAGCTGCCTTCGGCTCAGGTCATGATCCCAGCGTCCTGGGATCGAGTCCCACATCGGGCTCCTTGCTCAGCAGGGAGCCTGCTTCTCCCTCTGCCTCTGCCTGCCATTCTGTCTGTCTGTGCTTGCTCTCCCTCTCTCTCTCTCTGACAAATAAATAAATAAAATCTTTAAAAAAAAAAAAAAAAAGAAAAGAGATTAAAAAATGGTAGCAAAGTTATGGAGAGAAAAGAGCCCTTGAGCACTGTTGGGGGGATTGTAAACTGCTACAGCCAATACAAAAACAGTATGGAGGTTCCTCAAAAAATTAAAATATGATCCAGCAATTCTATTTCTGGGAATATATTTGAAGAAAATGAAAACACCATAAAGAGATGTCTGCACCCCCCTATATTGATAGCAGCATCATTTATAATAGCAAGGACCTGGAAGTGTCCACCAAAAGATGAATGGGTAAGAAAATGTGGCATATCTATACAATGGAATATTATTCAGCCATAAAAAAGGAAGAAATCCTGCCGTTTGTGACTAGAGAGCATTATGCTAAATGAAATAAATCAGACATAAAAAGACAAAAATACTGTATGATCTCAGTTATATATATGTGGAATCTAAAAACAAAACAAAATAAACAGGCAAACTCAGAGAAAAAGAGGTCATATTTGTGGTTACCAGACATGGGTAGAGGGAGAGGGAACTGGATAAAGATAGTCAAAGGTACAAACTTTCAATTATAGAATATGTAATTACTAGAGAAAAAATAAACAACGTGATAGCCTTAGTCAACACTGCTATATGGTATATAAAAAATGTTGAGAGTAAATCCTGAAAGTTTTCATCACAAGGAAAAATTTTATTCTTTGTATCTATATGAGATGATGGATATTAATTAAACTTTTGTAGTGATCATTTCATAATATATATGTCAAATAATTTTGCTATACGCCTTAAACTTATAAAGTTCTATATGTCAATTACATCTTATGATTGCAAAAAAAGAATGAAAAAATTGTTTAAAAATTAAAATATGACTGGGAAAAATTAAAATATTAAGATTATTTTCCTTTACTATACATCTTACATTGAAAAGAAAAAGGATTGATAAAATAAGAAATAAGTTAGTCATGCATTTTGGGAAAGATCTGATTTTCTTTCCCCTCAAATTGAACTTCAAAAAGGAAGTTTGTTGATCTTTGTAAATAAAATCGAATAGCACAGCCTGGGAACTATACTAGAGAGCTATGTAGGGATTAAACAACAGTTGGTGACAAGGATTGTCTAGGATGGTATCAATTTGTAATGGAGTCAGTCATCATTTGTGTCCTCTTACCTCGAGAATTAGAGTAGAAGTGGATAAAATATAGAATGAATGGTACTATTTTCTCTGGCTTAGAGGTTGTCATAGCCTGTGCAACAGAGGTGTAAAAGAAGAGGGAATCTGTTGCCAGTGAGTGTATCATTTTATTCGAACATCAGGTTATATAAGCTAGGTCAGGAGCAAATACCAATTGGGAAGATCATCAAGGGTCGGGGGGGGGGGGGGGCAAATGTACAGGACAACCAAAAGTTGGAGTTGAGCAAGTTTAGAGTAAGAACTCCTAACTTAAAGATTTCAGATGTGTTGATTTCATTGGTGGTAGATATTTGCATGTTACGCTTTTCTTTTGTTTTTCTAAATGGGAAAATTCGAGGTATGGCCATGTAAATGGACTCCAAAGAAAGGAATAAAAGTCCTTGGGAGTTCAGACAAGGGAGTAGAATGCTGATAGGAACAGAGCTGTGTTAAGTGACAAGGCAGTCTCCTCCTCCTGACATGGGCTAATAGAAAAGCTGATGGGGGCGGGGGGGGGGGAGCTAGAAAATGAGTAACTTTCACCCAGAAGGGTTTTGAGTAAAATAGTGTAATACTACTCAAGAAAAGTCCAGTTTCATTAAATGAAGGTTTTGAGTGGAGGTAAATACCCTGAGAAACATATTGAGAATTCAAGGGAGTCTGACCTTAGAAAAGGTCTCTGGGAGGCAAGGACTCAGGGGTTTATAGATGTGTGTTAGCAAGGTGGAGCAGGACCAAGGGCAGGATATAGGTCAAAGAGGAGATGAGTACAGTGGAGAGAACAGCAGCAGCTCAGACATTTGGGGCCTGCTTAGCGAGGAGGGGATTATGCTGTAGTTTACAACACACTTCAGATACATGTTTTATATTATTTGGTACATAATAGGAAGGAGATGTTGCTGATAGGAAGGGAAAGCTATGAAATTGAGTTCCACATAGCTTACAAGAATTATGGGGTGAATTATCTTCTCTTATCCCTAAGAGAATGTACCAGATTGTGCTTCTGTAAATGTAAAATCCTAGATGACATAAAGGCTGAAGCTCATAGTAGAAGATTTTGTTTTTGTTTTTGTTTTTTTTCCAGTTGTTTCTCAGAGGGGAAACTAATAGAAATGAGGGAGGTTCAGGATGTATAGATATTTTAAAATGGAGAAGGAAGTTCATGGAGATTCCTCATATGAAATTAAGTAATCATAAGAACAAAAAGCAACTGAAATATATTGTAGGGTTCGGGTCATGGGAATGCATTAGAAGAGTTTGATAGGAGTGACAGGAGTTAGAAAAATAAAAATCGCAGAAGTCTGAATAATGATTTTAGAAAGCATTTCTTTTAAAATTGCATTAGTAAATGCTTCATTTTTAGAAGATAGCATCACAAAAATTACCTGAAGCTTTGTCTTGCCTGTGACAGTAGTCCCAAAACTCCACAATGATTAAAGAACACTTTCTGTAGACCCTCAAGTGACTTCATTTGAGCGTCCCATGACTTTGTACAAGGAACATAGAGTACGTGACAACTTGTAAGGTACTTACCTTTTTCCCTTTTAATATCATATTGAATATGGCATTTCTGACAGATGCTATAGGTGAAATTTCTCTCCAAAGCAAATAAAAACAAAAACATAAATAGAAAAATCTGAGGAACAAAGTTATACATTTTCCACCACTAGGGAAGAAAACCAAAAAGCATACCTGCTATTTTATTTCCCTGGTACAAGCAGAAATACTCATATTATAGGAAAACACTAATATTATGTTTTATTTACTTCTTTCCATACTGCATGCACAGGACAAAGAACATGGTAGTCCTCCATATTTTCTAGTCAATCTATAGAAACAGCACAGAAAATTACATTTAGAGTTGTGTGCATGAAGCCTATAATGCTGACCAGATACAATGTGCAAACAAAGATAATGCCGTAGCCTCCAAAGTCCGCAGAGTGCCGCGGCACTGAACAGCTGCTGTCCAACTCTGTGATGCTGAATTACAGGGACATCAATCAGTGCAGTAGGAGTTTTTTTTTGTTTTTTTTTTTTAAGATTTTATTTATTTATTTGACAGAGAGAGATCACAAGCAGGCAGAGAGGCAGGTAGAGAGAGAGGAGGAAGCAGGCTCCTTGCTGAGCAGAGAGCCCAATGCGGGGCTCGATTCCAGGACCCTGAGATCATGACCTGAGCCGAAGGCAGCGGCTTAACCCACTGAGCCACCCAGGCGCCCCAGTGCAGTAGGAGTTTTAAGTAAAATATAACTCTGTATACATCTCTAAGTATAAATGTATACACAGCTGAATGTACTAATACTAACCTCAATTGGAAAAATATTTAAAAGTTGATTAATCATTTTGAGAAATATTTTAGAGAACTAGACCACATTTTAAATTTCCCCTCTACTCTGGAACTTCCAGTCTTTGCTCAAATTATACGACTTATTGAAGATGGTCTCTGACTCCCAGAAGTATCTGTATCCCAGGAGTATTCACTTCACTGCCTTGTATATCACCTATCACAGATAGAGCTGTGTGACTCTCTTCTAGTGTCCTAGAAACAAAAAGAACATTTTTATTTTGGCCATTCGTTGTGGCTCAGGAACGAAGAGGATTAGCCTTCCTAGTTATATCATGGTATAAGACAATCTAAGGTGTCATTTCTTATGTAATTGATTATTTCATTTAAGTTGGTCTAGCATAAGTTCTTGGGAGGCTGGTGTACAAATATCAAGCATCAAACTGTGTTTTCTTGGTGTGCTCATAAGGCAAAATAGGAACGTCTTTAATATAGTTTTCTATCTTCTGTCACTAGAGCTTTGTTACAAAACAACGCTTCTCAAAACAATTGGGTGTATTACAGTATTTTGATTGTGAGAATGTCAAAGTAGGATATTTTTGTCAGTAGTTCTTTAGGTCACTATCATATATTATCTGCACATCATTTCCACAGCGGCGAACACTCACTGTGGCATTAGCGTCATAGTGGTGTGGGCTTGAGGGCTGAACATATTGATATACATTCTGGTCATGATGATTCCTAAAGAAAAAAATTGATTATAATCAGTTTGCATAAATCACCATAAGCAGTGATGTGCCCATCACCTTGTCAGCTAGTTTGCAGCATTCCGTTGGCTGGCAAACTGGAGGCTTTATGGAGCATTAAACTATGTCACTATTAGCCAGATTAAATTCACCGTAACATTATCCTTACATAAAGTGCTTTGTGAAAGAGATACGAAAAAATGTTAACTGAACTGATCTCAGAAGACAGAAAAATGATTGCGATATAATACTTGGGCTGAATATTATCAGTTTCCTGGTGTAAGCCCATTATGATTTCTAAAGTACTAAATTCAAGTGATGAGAACAAAAACAATCAGGACTCTATAACCTGGAAGATTTAAAGATATACAAATCTGATACAATGTTCTAGATGAGAAAAAACAGGAGGGGGAAAAAAAGGATATAAAATGACTCACTCTGAACATTCTAGAACCAGAGTCAGGATGGTAAGAGACTTGTGGGTACTGTTGGAGTTGACCTTTGGATTTTATAGATAAAACCCAAAATCTATAGAGAAAGTAAGTGTCTGGCCTAAGGCAGCTAGAAAATGACGGGTACTTAAATGCTAATACAGTGTATTTGCAACTTAAATTTAATTCAGGGAATAACCTGAAAACAAATTTCCATAAATTTGCATTAAAGTTAGAGTTAAATACTATACAAGCCTGATAGCATATCCCGTAGTTTTGAAAGAAAGGGGTCCTGTGTAGAGGCAAAAGTGCATGGGCTTGTCAGGCTTAGGTCACAGAATCCATGAACTCAGAGGCACGGGAGTGGAGGCCACAGACTGTTCTTCTGGTGGACTGTGGGGAGAGGCTTAGTTTTAGTGCGAGGAGACAGTCATGTCTCCAACAAATGGAGGTTTGTCCAGTCTTGGCGGAAGACATTTATATATAACAGTGAAAAATATTATTTCTGGAGGGGAAAAGAACAATCCAGTCAATTCTAGGTTTTCTGTTTCTTCTTTCATTCTATTTATTTATTTATTTATTTATTTGCCTTTAGATGTCTAGCCATCTCAGAAGAGCTCTGTATCTCCAAACCCTTAAGGAATTGACTGCCAAATCTTACACATTTCTTAGCCCCACCTAATCAACACTACAACATATAGAAAAGTGTAAACAAGTTAACAATAACATGGTGACCCTGTTTATTAAAAAGCAAACTGATCCTGTTCTTGCCAGTTAGTAAGCTAGGCTGAGGAGGATGTGTTGCTAGCATTTCTGGGGGTGGAACAGAGGTATGTTTGTTTGAGGTTGAAACATGATTACATTATATAAACATGATTAACAAAAATATTAATTTGCAAATGACCCAAAATTTGAGATTTTTAAAAAAGATTTTATTTGACATAGAGAGGGAGAGCAAGCACAAGTAGCGGTACCTGACGAGGGAGAGGGAGAAGCAGGCGTCCCATGGGGCAGGGAGCTGGATATGGAGCTCCATCCCAGGTCCCTGGGATCATTACCTGAGCCGAAGACAGATGGTAACCTGAGCCACCCAGGTGCCCTTGAGATTTTATTTTATACATATCTATCAAGAAGGAAATGTTTAATTAGAAATTAAAAAAAAAAGAACTCAATAGTACTTTGATCTGAACTACATTTCTCTAAACTGACCAAAGCACAGAAGAATCCACATGTTTCCCTGCTCTCAGTGTTCCTTTCCCTCAGTGCTTGGTAACATTTTACTTTACCTTCTGGTGGAGTCTGAGCTTGGTTTTCACTCCCCATACTCTCCCGGGAAGAGATGGCTCTTGTCTTTTTCAAGCTCCTCTTCCTTTTTTGTGTCTTTCACGGAAGGTCACAGGAAGCCTGTCCAGCATTTGATTACATATTCTTCCCCCTGAAAGTTTCGCCTCCTTTTCCTGTATTCTGAGCCAGCAGGGCTTGCTGTGGCCCGTGACACCCTCAGCATTAGTGTTACCTGGAAACTTGGTAGAAATGCAGATTCTCTGGCCTCACGGCACACCCACTGAATCAGAACCCCTGGGCTAGAGTCCAGGAATCTGTGTTTTAACCAGCCCTCCATGGGGCCCTTAAGCAGGCCAGCATTTGAGAACCACAGTTGTAGCATATTCCATCTTTTAAAGAATCACACCACGGCCCTAGGCTTCCCTTTCTCTTAACTGTTAAGCTCCTCAGAGTTCTTGTTCTCCTTTCTCTTACTGTATTTGATTTTCAACCCACCAGTTTTAATCAGTGTCATTTTGCATCTTGAGAAATTACACATTTGGATGGATCTTAGTGGTGCCAAATAACTGCTGTTGGAAGCCGGGAGTGGAGCTGTGATTTGTGGATCACTAGATTCTTCTCTCCAGCTCTGCTTGAGCACAGCGGACCCGTCACACTGGTCTGACTCAAAACCAGTCCAGAGGGGTAAAGTAATACTTCATATAGGATTGCTGTTTTCTTGGTCTCCCAACACATCATCAGGTATCTTGGAGAAGTACTGAGAAGTGATAGCAGCCTAGCAGCCTGAGTTGAGAACATGGCTCCTTCATTGTGTAACGGTAACAAATATTAAGATTCAGATTCCTCAGAATATATGATTATTCATGGTTTTTTTCCCTCTTTGAAACCTTGCAAAACCCAATGAAGTATGTTTAATCCCAATTTTTTAAACAAAGAAGTTCAAGTTTCCAGCTGCAACGGAACTTGTCCAAGTTAATATCACTAAAAGTTGGCAGGAGCTGGATTTAAAACCAAGGTCTAAGTCCAAGAACAGGCTGCTACGGATACCGGCTAGGAAAAGCTGTTTGGTGGATTCAACCATTTGCATGTTTGTTAGTTTAACATTTTTTGTGAAGTCTTTGCCTTCTGAGGGGCACTGGGCCAGATGCTGGCAACACAGGGAAGGTAGACATGGTCCTCAAGGACTCTCATTCTAGTGGAGCGACAGAGAACTTAACCATTTCAATTGGTTTCTTTAAGAGCCATGGTTTAGAGCCACCTAGGGTCCTGAGCGAGCATGGAGACCATGCAGGGCATGAAGCCCTCCTAGGGACAGGGACATTAGAATTAGAACAACAAGAGTCAGCTAGGAAACCTCACAGAGACAGAACACGGGGAAGAGCAGTTCAGGTCAAAGGAATTGCATGTGCAAAGGGAAGGAGGCCTGGTAAAGCTCAGCATACGCCACACACTTCAAGTTTGGTGTGGCTGAGGGACCAGTGAATGGAGAAACAAGCAAGACCAGAGGCAAGACCACAAGGACCTTGATGCCCTGGCAAGGTTGGAATCTGTGTAGAAGGCAAGGGGGGGTGACTGGGGATAATCTTAAGCAAAAGAATGAGATTTACCAAGATCATGCTGCTGATAGTGTGGAGAATGGATTTGAAACTTAGAAGGAAGGAATTTTCAGCACTACCCTGTATTCTGACATTTTCTGAGTCAGCTATCTGAATTCTAATTGTAATGGGCTAAATTGTGTCACCCCAAAGTTCATACTGGAGGGAGGTTGAGCTTGCATTGAAGTTGCAGGTGAACCCTGTGTCTCAGGGCTGTATTTAAAGATAGGATCTTTAAAGAGGTAGTTAAATTGAAATGAGTTCTTAGGGGTTGGCCCTAATCCAGTAAGACTGGAGTCCTTCCAAAGAAAGATTAGGACAGACAGATGTGACCGAAGACCATGTGAAGACACAGGGAGATGGCAATCTACAAGCCAAGGAGACCGACAGAAGAAATCAACCCTGGTGACACCTTCATCTCAGACTTCTCACCTCAAGAACTATAAGAAAAGTTTTTGTTGTTTAAGCCACCTGGTCTGTGATACTTCATTATGGCACCCCAAGTAAACTAATATGCTAATTTTAAATCTCCCATATTTTAAAATGCAGCTATGAATTAAAATTAAAACAACAACAACATGCCAAGGAAATTCTTCTATAGATAACACCAGGCCCACGGAGCAAATGTGTGCTGAATTTGCTAAAAGTCAGATGTTAGCTGGGAATAGTAATTCCAGGGTCATATTTTCTTTTTATACTTTGGTAAGGGGGACGAAGAGCAACAATGAAGACTTCCCACCTTTGCCACAGACCTGTCTGGGGGATGAATTAGGAGGACAGAAAGCCTTAGGATGAGGGAACACTGCATTAAATCCAATGTAATCTTCAGTCCAAATCACAGGGAGTGGAGAGTGCAAATATGCACCCCTGCCTGAATACAAAGGAATAAAACCCCTCTTGAGCAGTCCTGATAGTCTTTCATGCCCACTTGAGAATCAGTCATCTGGAGCCAGTCATCCCTACAGCTACCGTCTCTGACACTTTCCTGCAGTCTCACAAATTACAGAAGGGATCAGGTTTGAAAGAGCAACTGCTGGATGATGTGGTGAATATACGGCTGAAAGGACGCCAGAAAGGGTCATTGCCAGGCTCAAAAGACCCAGTGGAGTAGAAAGGGCCATGCACGTCTTCGTGGTTTCTTGTTGTCGGTAACCTGTTCGTTATCAGTATTACTCGTGTACAGAGAAGCAAGCCAAGAAGGGGCCAAGAAAGCATTTTACCCTCGTCTAAACTGCTTTCGGGAAACCAATCAAGCACCTTCTCAGATTTAGAATATCCAGTAATACTCTACAGGAATACTTGATATTTGTGATTAAGTGGTTTTTGTACTTGCATGTATTTTCACTCAACATTTAAACATAATATTTAAGAATATTGTAACATTCACTTTAATATTGCTGTGTTAGATTCTAAAGTAGTTATATTAACTATATATAGTTCCTGAAGTCATTAAAGGAATTCAGTACAGTTGAACAACACCGGGGTTAGGGGCACCAACATCTCACTTAGTTGAAAATCCCCATAAAACTTTTGACTCCCCCCAAAACTCAACTACTAATGCCTGCTGTTGACCGGAAGCCTTACTGATCCATAAAACATTGATAAATTTTTGTTTCAGTTAGACCTAAGACTCTGAGTCATTCTCCTTCATCAAGGAAAAATGCTTTAGATTCGTTATAATGGCCTCACTACACCAAGAAACCACACTGATACGGTTTTGAAAGATGGAAGAGTTGAAATAAACAAATAGGGGGTCCTGGTTAACCAGAACCGAGCCAGAATCTAACTAGAAAGATCGGCTGTCTGCGTGATAACCTCTCGCTAACTAATCAAGGTGTTAGCATCATGCAGTGAGATAAGGTCAAACACTATACAGGGTTTCCTCCTGGAAACAGAATAAGGACCATTCATCTCTATACTTAAGAGTATTAAAATTCCACAGCATGTAGCCCCATGCAAATAAATCCAACTGGAGGCATAGACATTAAGAAAGGCAAAACTTTCATTTTCAGGTAATACACTATGAAAGCTAAAATAGTATTCTATGTTTCAAACTGGTTTAGTAATTATTCAAACACATAACAATCTCCTGCTGATTTTTAAATGGATTATTTTGTACATGATGTGCTTTTGCGGGCCATTTCTACATTTTGATTGAATAGGGTTTTGTGTGTGTGTGTGTTTTCCCTCAGGGTGGATTTTTTCCCCCCCCACTGTTAGCTAGAGTTCCTTGGAGATTGTGGGTGAATGCTGAGATTCCTTAGAGAAATGAAGTTTCTTACAACTATGCTGGCGTGCTTCCTCAAGGGGAACAGAAATTACACTAAGATATAGGAAAAACTGACTACTTTTGAGGAGTCAGAAAATTAGTTGCAAATTTCTTTTTAAAAAACATTCTGTTTCATTATCTCAGGAATTGTGGAATTAGTTACAGATGGTTGTCTCATTTTTAATTTGAAGGAGGGGATTTGTGTGAGAATTAATATAAACAAATGCTAACAGGGCTGGTTTATGCTTATGAGGAGGGAGTTAATCAGCCTCATCCACACTCAGGAGTGTTAAAAAGACTGTGGGATGACAGCAGGATGGGCCCCGGGCACAATGTGAAGCACACACAGTTGGTTTTGGAGCCACCAACTTCCCTCTCTCGAGATCCTTTTCTCACCCTTGTGCCTGTGTTTCTTCCCCTCCAGCATCCCGTGTATTCTTTACCACCTGCTTCTTTCCCCCCGTTTCCCTTGGTAGCACAAGTTCTCAAGAAGAAAAGATTTAAATGAAAGCTTCTTACAACTTGGATACAGATAGATCAATGTCAGGAACCACGAGAGGGCTGGGATTGTACTCTGTTTACAAGCTAACAAGGTAGTCTGCCACATGGATGCTGGCAGAAGACCCAGCTTCTGGTCAGAGGACTATTTACTACTCACAGCAATAGCAGTGGCCATTTGCACAGGTTCCTTGAGCCCTAATTTCTGGGTGGTACCGTGAAGGCCAGGGGAGGATTTTCCACACAGTGGAGTATGTGTCACGAAAGAGTCCCAAGCTTAGGAAATCCCAGTCCTTAATGAAGGACTCCAACCAAACCTTTCCAAATTTGTTCCAAAATAATCTTTGTTCTAAAGGGCAGCAAGCACCCATACCCTTTACCACCACCTCTGTCTTCCAAGACTGTTCACTAAACAGTCTGGAAAATAAAATCCAAAACAAAAAGCAGTCAGTGTTCTTCTCATAGGAAGGGCAGAAGCAACAGACTCATGTTGAGTATGTCCCATGTCCTGTCTATGTGGTGGGTCTTCTTAGGAATCTAGGATCAAAATGGAAACTCAGTCAAGCACATCCAATAAAAATATTCCAGATATGTAGGGAAAAGAAAAAAATTCGTAGGATTAATTTTTGTAAATAAAATATAAAGCTCTAAAAAATCTTGAATGGTGTAAATGCTTTCAATCACATGATTGAAGTATTCTCAACTGAGGGTTACATTAGTGTTTTGATATTTACATATTGGAAAAGCAAGATGGACCTAAAAAAAATACACAAACACTGACTTCAAGCCTGATTCTCTAATGGGACATTTATGTTCAACGGAGATTAAAGCCTAAAGCTAGTATAATTTCAGTCATGAGCCAGGATATGTGACTGTGTTTTTAAGGTCCAAGTCTTTCTCTTCCCTGAATAGCTTCTCTTGGTTCCTTCAGAGAACTTTAATCTTTAGCAGGTACATTCTCAGTGTAGAACATAAATAAATTATCCCTGTGCCAGTCACCAGTTCTGTTAATTTCTGGTATTTCATATACATAAATCTGCACTAAAGATACGAGGATGATGACATGATAAAGTGTTTTTTTTTTCTCTTTTTAAAATCTTATGACCATTTTTAAAAAATTCCTAGTTATGTATATCATATTCCTCAAACATTTAACCTTTGTTTCTGCTGTCACAGTGTCTAAAGAGATCTTAACAACACATTCTCTGTGGATCATGGTTAGAAACAAGCTTCCTCGATGCGTAGGGAAGGAATCAGAGAATCAGATCTCAGCACCTTTTGACATCCTCAGCAGCACTATCACAGAAATTAGTTGTAAGATAAATGTGGCAAACTTCACTAGCCACACTAATTTTAGAAATGGGGTGGAGGGGACAGAGATCAATGCAGAACAGAATGTGCAATGTCTACATACTATCACAGTTCAGGATATAAATACAGTATCGTGTTTTAAAGATGTTTTGTTTTTAATTTTGTAGAGGGAAAGAGATGGTGAGATTAAAAAGTATCGTGCATGCCTTGTAATATATTAGAAGAGGAGAGAACTCCATGAAAATATTTCCTTTATAGCAAAACCTAGAAAATGTAGTAGCAAAAAAGGAGCAAGATGCAATGATGTAGATGTTACACAACAATTAAACTCTATATTCAATGCTACTGTATTCGCACCCAGCTAATTTCTAACCATAGTACTTAGAAGAATGAAAATATTAATATGTAGTAACTTACTTACTGTATATTTACTGTTTTTTAGTTTGAATTGAATGATTTTAAAAAGGAAAAATGAAATTCTTGAAAGCAATGAAATCAATTAAGGTATTTCCTTGTTTAAAGGAAAAAAAAGTTCATATGCTAGAGCGGAGTAAAATGGACTAGTTTAACTTCTACTTCACATAAGGGTACACAGAAGAGAAGTATGATAAGCAATAATGAGTAGGATCCGTTTCACAATTAAATGGCTCTCCAGGTGGGAAGCCAAGTGAAGTACCAGACACCATCATTCTACCTTAATAGGCAAGACCTCCGGGGCTGACGGCCCATAATAGATTTCTTGACTTCTTTAATATGCAGTTTATCGCCTCAAAATGCTAAATGTATTTGCAAGTATCCTTTAAACTAGTTCATGCTAATTAAATAGCTATTGTTTATCAACTGCAAAATTTATCTGATAGAATATCACAGAAGTTTGCAGTGTGTGTATATTCAAGTGGATGGTTCAGTAGGAAACCTTGGGCCATTATGTGCAGGTTGTCATTTGGGAACAGGGCTACAAACAGCTGCAAACAGCTCAGCTCACAGGCAAGATGAGTATTTTGACTTTAGTAATTTGAATTTTCTTGGTGAAAAACAGTCTAAGGACTTTACCTTTTAGACTTTGCAGGATAAATTCTGCTTGTCCAAATGCTCACAAATAGTGAAGTCTACTATCGTGTAGCACATGGAGGATGTTAAAATTCATGAGCCCCCCCCAAAAGAATTAAAATAAATGAATGTTTAATTAAATGGAGAGGGAAAATGTTAAGGTAGCAGGGGAGAGGAATAAAGGCAGAAATCAATGAATTAAAAGGCAAAAAAGAATCTCAGAAAATAGTCTAACATCTGGCTAGCTTGATTTAAAAATGATGAAATCCAAATACCCAAAAATATAATAAAAGAACATGCAATCTAAAATAGTAAAGAAAAAGGAGACAGAATTTAACACATGAGAAGGTGAAAACAAACAAGATTAGCATGTATGATTCCAAAAAAAACCTGAAAGATAATGATACAAATTATTTTGAAGGGAATATGGATTGCTAGAATAGAGTAAAAAAATAGATGAAAGTAAACTCTCAAACTGTTTAATAGCCATTGATCCAGAATATTGAGTCCCTCCCAGAGATATTAGGGTAAACTCTGAGAGTTAAATGGTAAGCTTTGTCTGTCTTTCAAGGAAAAGATCAATCTTTTACTACATACAACTTTCTAGACCATAGAAAAATATGGAATATTCATATTTATATTCAAATACACCATAACTGATTCCTATGTTTGATAAAAATTTTCTACCAAACTTCAAGCCAAATTATTTACAGCAAGTGCAAAGATGTGATAGGAAATAAAATTAACTTGTGCTGTGTAGGAATAAAACATGTTATACAAATAGGTAATAATAATTCATGTAATATTTACATGGATACAAAAAGTTATTTGAGAAATTCAATACCCATGCCTGATTAAAATTCTTAGTAACCTAGGAGTGAATATTTTACTTGTTCAACATGGATAAAGAATATGAAATCTCAATTCAATAACTAATGCACATCAAACTACAATTGAAATAAAAACTTGAAACAAATAAAATAACTAATGGATATCAAATGGTCAAAGAGATATTCCCAAGTTGAGAGCAAGAACTCTATAACTAATATTAGAAATTCTGGAATTTTTAGCCAATGCAATTAGAAAAGAAAAAGGAAAAAAATGTAGGTAAAATTACTAGAAAGGCAAAAGTATAATTTTTATTTTTAAAACTGTTATAATTGCCTAGTGAGAGAAATCATGAGACTAATCCTAACATTTTTCCAAAACAATGCTATTTTATACTCACATATACATATAAATTCCTCATATAATTTAAAATTGCATTATTATAAAGTATATACTGTACAGTGTTTGATTTTGCATTTATGTTATCACTGGTATCAAGATATTATAATTACAAATAATTAGATAACAGAAGTGAAATTTATAAATTATATAGAAACTCATATGTATAAACACACACATATCACATATAGATTTGTTAGCTGTAATGATTTATCAAGAGTTTTCCTCCTGAGCTCTCTACTACTACTAATTATCAGCTAGAATAAAAGGCAACAAAAGATTATTCATAAAAGCACAACATGATAAACTAAATCTGAAAATAAATGCAATACATAGAAGATGTGAGAATATATGGGAAGAAAGACTTTGTATTCCTAAAGGATATAAAAGATGGCTTAAAAATTTAAAGAGTAATGTGGTGTCATAGAAGTATATACTGTAAGCTCTTAACTTTCCATAAAATAAAGTATAATTTAATTTTTATAAAAATATCAAAAAGATTTTTGAAGTTGAATTGATTCAGTAGTTAATCTGAAAGAATAATCAAGATTGTCAAGATTATTCTGAAAGAAAGAAAAGAATAATTTGTACCAATATACATTAAAACTTATTTAAATATGCAATCAATATTATAGTGGGAATTGAAACAAAAATGGAAAATTATCACTAGACCAATTTAGAGTCTAAAACTATATATAAATGCTGCTTTTAAATCAAAGGGGATGAAATTAATTATTCAATGTATAATCTTGGAATTTTTACTATGAAGGGAAGTTAAATTTAGATTCTTCACTCAGTTTTCTAAAATATATACCAAATAACTCGAAGATACATTTATAAAGAACTAAAAAAATAAACTTAATAAATATTTGTTATCTCAGTTTGGAGAAGTATATTTTATATGAAACAAATAGAAGTCATAAAAGGAATAGTTTGGAAACACAAAATCTTTTAAATTATATTTTAAATTTAAAAAGGTTTTTAAAAACCCACAAATCACTTTTCATATGCTTGTGTTTATGACATGTAGTCCTAATTTTATAAATAATGTGATATAACATGTTGGTTCATTAATTGTAACAAAGGTGCCATACTAAGGTAAGATGTTAAAAGGAGAAATGGGATGCAGAATATACGTAAATCTAAAACTTCTAAAATAAAAAGCTATTTTTAAAAATGGAAAATGTTAAGACCAAATTATTTTTTAGAAATAGAAATTGCTGAAGAAAATATTCATCTCTTCACTATGAAGAGAATACACAAATATGTTGCCATATTTTAGCATATTAAACTAACCAAAACTTTTTAACAATGGTATACAGTGATGTTCATATGATTTCATATGTTGTAGTGCTAAGGAGACTACCACACATTTTCCAGAAATCCCTTTGGTGACATACCCTAGAAACCTTGGAAAGAGCCATACTTTTTTTTTTTTTTTTAATTTAAATTCAGTTTAGTTAACAAATAGTTAATTATTAGTTTCAGGGGTAGAATTTAGTGATTCATCAATTGCCTATAACACCCTGTGCTCATTACATCAACTGCATTAAGGTAATGCCCATCACCCAGTTACCCCATGCCCCCACCCACTTTCCCTCCAGTAACCCTGTTTGTTTCCTAGAGTTAAGTCTCTTATGGTTTGCCTTCCTCTCTTTTTTTTTTATATTATTTTTCCTTCCCTTCCCCGGTGTTCATCTCTGTGGTTTCTTAAATTCCACATGAGTGAAAGGGTATCCGTCTTCTCAGACTCCCTTTACTTAGCATTAATACTCTCTAGTTCCAACTACATCATGCAAATGTCAAGATAGCATTCTTTTTGGTGGCTGAGTAATAAAGATCCGTAAGTTTTGACATGGTCATCTTCATAACGTATCCCATGAAAACATAAGAACAAAACAAAATATATCTTACTTTACTTATGACTATTTTAGGCAGGATTCTGACAGGAGACCAGAAACCCCTCTAGATATTTTATTTTATTTACTTATTTTTTAAGATTTTATTTATTTATTTGACAGAGATCACAAGTAGGCAGAGAGGCAGGCAGAGAGAGAGAGGAGGAAACAGGCTCCCCGCTGAGCAGAGAGCCCGATGAAGGGCTCGATCCCAGGACCCTGGAATCATGACCTGAGCTAAAGGCAGAGGCTTTAACCCGCTGAGCCACACAGGTGCACCTGCCCCGCCCCCCAGATATTTTAAACAAATGAGATACAATATAGAGAAGCAGAGTACAAAATCATTGAGAATGGGGACAAAGGTCAGAGAAATTGTTTAAGAAAATGGATGGCAAGTGATGTAAAATGGCTACAGATGATCTCGTTCCCTGCATCAGGGAATTGGGTTGATACCTGTCCACTGCAAACCCAAGAGCAATAATGACCTTTATTCTGCACCTTCTACATTCTGCTCAAATGTCTCTCACTGACAAAATCTAGTGTGGAAACCTGTGGTCAGGGATTCTGGGAAATATACCTAGTTCCAGTCTTTTGGCCCTTTAACAAAAGTGATAATATAGATGTAGTGACAGTTCGGTAGTGAACTACTGATACAACACATTGTTCTGTGGGATACTTTCATAGGAAATTCTGATAAAACTACAACAAAAAAGTCAACAGTCTAAATGCCAGTAATATTCATATAATGGGATTCTGTGAAGGTGTTATGTATATTTTACAGTGCATGAGAAATCATATTTGTCCCAGCGACCTGAGAAAATAGTCACTATATTAAAACCAGTTTGCAAAGCAATGTAGTATCAACCTACATTGTTATAATACATAGCATAATTCTATGCAATCCCAACTTTGTAGTGATAGGAAGTTTCTCTAACTGCAAAATTAGGTATTGCAGACCTTGTCCTAAAATCCCATTTTAAAACGAGGTTATCAATAAAAAAACTGAGGCTTTGTTGAGGCAGCATGCAGAGAACCTGGAGAACATCCCTAAGATTTTGAGCTTAATATGATGTTAGGAATCAACACTCTAAAATATTATACAGCCCAGCGGTACTACCCTATATTCTGGTTATAGTTACTTTTAAAGTAAATGCTCTAGTCTGAAAAGCAGAAAGAATTTTCATGGCTAGGTTTTTCCAATAACTAGGTGACTACACTAGAGATCTCATTAACTTAAAAACCATAAAATAAAAAATATTTTCTCAATGTCCATGGTAATAGAGGAATAAAGTTGCTTTTCTCTGAACATAGTGCTTTAATTTGAGCCTGTCCTTCAAGAAATACCATCTGTTATCTGGTCCATTATCAAGATGGATGCCACAGGCTATTGTTGGGAGAACAAACCTTTAACAAGCAATCAGTTCTTAAAAAAAAAAAAAAAAAAAGTGAGCATATTACTCTCCTTTGCAGAATGATTACACCATATATTTAGTTGTCTGATAAAGAAAATGTTTTATTGAAAAGGAATTATTTACCCTGGGGACTTACTCTGGGAGTCTGCAGAGGGAGTGCAAGTCTCCATAAGTTTTTTTTCCAGGTCATTCTATCCCTGCTAATGTTATTCTTATTTTGTCCTTTGTCAGTTCTACTTTGTATATGATTTTTAAAATTGCCATTATTTTGTTCAATTTCACATCCAGATAGAACTCCAGTCTACATTTTCATACTGGCTGTTGTTCAAAATTCAATTATCTCTCTTTTCTCTGACTTCAACATCAATAAGAGCATTTAAAGGTCAAGGGAGAGTTTTAATCAGTTCACTTTAGGAGAAGAGATGATCTCTAGGCAAAGATAGAAGTCTAGTAGGAAAGACCTTATAGAAAGTACTATGAATTGTTTTACTTGCATTCTCCTGATGGACGCATCTAATAATCTGAAAGACCTAGATGAAAGGAGACTAAATCAGAGCATTCAAAAGGAAAGAGGCCATAGACATTTTGGGTTCGGCCTTGAAAAATCACAAATCTAATCATTTTATGGTAGTTAATGATAAACAAGCTATATATAAATCTATATATAAAACCTCATGTTGCATCAAAAACAAATAATTAAAACAGATTGTGCCTAATTTAAATATTAACAGTCCTTACCTGGAAAAACAAAACTATTAAGAGATG
>NW_019154121.1:24350164-24377919 GCF_002288905.1 Enhydra lutris kenyoni
AGAATATTGGTGACAAGGTGTCCTGCTGATTTCTGTCACAAAGTTACTAACCTGCTTTCTTCTAAGTGCCTTGGAGAGTTTACTCATTTAACATCTTAATGCCAGAGAAACTTCCCCTAAAAGCATGCTAGGAAACTAGGTAATGATTTTGATTTTGGTGTGAGTCATCTCTTAATAGTTTTGTTTTTCCAGGTAAGGACTGGTAATATTTAGATTAGGCACAATCTGTTTTAATTATTTGTGTTGCTGCAACATGAGGTTGAAAGGACAGCTTAATATTTCTAGAGCTCATAGACTAGGTAAAGTCAGAATTAAGGATTTTGCACTTGTATGACTTTATTAACAGTATCAATGTTTCTCAAAATATACATATTCACAAACATGCATATACAACCCATGATATCATCTATAACATACAGGCAGTAAGATAAAGGACTGTATGGCAAATATATTCACATTGCATTAACTACTCCTTTTTGACGTCAAAGTTGTTTTTTTTTTTTTCTTTTTTAAGATTTATTTATTTATTTTTAGAGGGTGGGGAGGGGCAGAGGGAGAGAGAGTCTTTTTTTTAATTATTTTTACTAACATATAATGTATTATTTGCCCCAGGGGTATAGGTCAGTGAATCATCAGGCTTACATATTTCATAGCACTCACTATAGCACATACCCTCCCCAATGTCCATAACACAACAACCTTCTCCTCACCCCCCATCCCCTGGGAACCCTCAGTTTGTTTTGTGAGATTAAGAGTCTCTTATGGTTTGTCTCCCTCCTGATCCCATCTTGCTTCATTTTTTCCTTCCCTACCCCTTCAAACCCCCCGCTCTGCCTCTCAAATTCCTCATATCAGGGAGATCATATGATAATTGTCTTTCTCTGATTGACTTCTTTCGCTTGGCATAATACCCTCTAGTTCTATGCACGTCCTTGCAAATGGCAAGATTTCATTTCTTTTGATGGCTGCGTAGTATTCCATTGTATAAATATACCACTTCTTCCTTATCCATTCATCTGTGGATGGACATCTAGGTACTTTCCATAGTTTGGCTACTGTGGACATTGCTGCTATAAACATTTGGGTGCCCATAGTATTTATGGGCGCGATTGCTGGGTCAGAGGGTAGCTCTATCTTCAACTTTTTGAGGAACCTCCATGCTGTTTTCCAGAGTGGCTGCACCAGCTTGCATTCCCACCAACAGTGTAGGAAGGTTCCCCTTTTTCTGCATCCTCTCCAACATCTGTCATTTCCTAACTTGTTAATTTTAGCCATTCTGACTGGTGTGAGGTGGTATCTCATGTGGTTTTGATTTGTATTTCCCCGATGCCAAGTGATGTTGAGTACTTTTTCGTGTGTCTGGTGGCCATCTGGATGTATTCTTTGCAGAAATGTCTGTTCATGTCCTCTGCCCATTTCTTGATTGGATTATTTGTTCTTTGGGTGTTGAAATCTGTGGGACACAGCAAAGGTGGTCCTGAGAGGAAAGTATATAGCGATACAAGCCTTTCTCAAGAAACAAGAAAGGTCTCAAGTACACAACCTAACCCTACACCTAAAGGAGCTGGGGAAATAACAGCAAAGAAAGCCTAAACCCATCAGGAGAACAGAAATAATAAAGATCAGGGCAGAAATCAATGAAATAGAAACCAACAGAACAGTAGAACAAATCAACGAAACTGGGAGCTTGTTCTTTGAAAGAATAAGATTGATAAATCCTTGGCCAGACTTATCAAAAAGAAAAGAGAAAGGACCCAAATTAATAAAATCATGAATGAAAGAGGGGAGATCACAATAAATACCAAATAAATACAAACAATTATAAGAACATATTATGAGCAACTATACTCCAGCAAATTTGACAATCTGATAGAAATGGATGCATTCCTAGAGTTGTATAAACTACCAAAACTGAACCAGGAGAAAATAGAAAACCTGAACAGATCCATAACCAATAAGGAGCTTGAAACAGTCATCAAAAATCTCCCAACAAACAAGAGCCCAGGGCCAGATGGCTTCCCAGGGGAATTCTACCAAACATTTAAAGAAGAATTAATACCTGTTCTTCTGAAACTATTCCAAAAAGAGAAATGGAAGTAAAATTTCCAAACTCATTTTATGAGACCAGCATTACCCTGGTCCCATAACCAGACAAAGACTCCATCAAAAAGGAAAATTACAGACCACTATCCATGATGAACATGGATGCGAAAATTCTCACCAATATACTAGCCAATAGGATCCAATAGTACTTTAAAAGTATTATTCACCACGACCAAGTGGGATTTATTCCTGGGCTGCAGGATTGGTTCAGCATCCACAAATCAATGTGATAATAATACATTAATAAAAGTTTTTTGTTTTTTTAATTTTTTTGGAGTGCATAGGGCTTACTTTCTGAACTTTCTTGCTGAGCTTCTCTAATGGCTTTATCGAAACATGTTTTTAAATGTGGAGACAACTCTAATACAATTTTTAATCTCCCACCATTGCGTAGTATGTTGCAAACACAGTGTAGGCCATTTGATATCTTTTCATTGAGATTTATTGACTTGAGTTAAATTACTTAGAGTTAAGTAAAACATCTCAAACAATGAATCCTCAATAATCTTGGCTGTGTTTACCATGTCCTAAGGCCTTTCTAAGAGAAGCGACAATTTAAAAGTTCTTAAATAATTACAGAAATAAATATGGTGACATATTGTTCACTGCAGTACAGCTGTCAACTACAAATTCAGTTTTCAGTTACAGTGCGAATGTAGATCAAATGCACCATCTTATAACTGAGTGGTAATGTTTTTTGGGGTCTCCCTTTGCATTATGGTTGTAAATATTTAACATGATTGTTTTGCCAAAATATTCTCACTAACCCAAACTGTGCTAGGATTAACGGACTACACAGTGAAAATGAGTTTTGTTTTTCTTGGTGTAGGAATAAATGTTACCACTCCCAACGACATGACTTGTTTTTAATTATGCTTAAAGGACCTCTTGCAGTTTGACCTTCTCTCTCAGTGTAGAGAAAGATTAACAGGTACTTCTGGAATGATCTACGTCTTATACTGCTCTCTATCACTGTGATTAGTAGCATCATCTAAAATATAAGAATATACTAAATTGGCTTAAGTGTATGATTAGCTTTTAAAATCCAACAGCATTAGGATTTTCTTTCTTTGGTTTATTTCTGCATACCCTTAATATTCTAGTGTTAGAGATTGGATTTCCTTTAACCCCAAGGAATTCTTTAAGGGGAAAAAAAAAAGGAATTATCCATGTTTTGTGCAACAGAATGGACATGCAGGTCCTCTTAGCAGGGACTTGAATCCTAATAGTACCACTTAGCTTCTCCGTATCTTTGGGCAAGTTAATTTTCAAAGCCTCAGTAGCCTTATCTGATGAAGTATTACTATCCCTTCTTTGCAGTGTGCTTGCTAAGATTAGAAATGATAGATGTAACACAGCTGTTCCAGTAAGCCCTCAATAATGGTGGTCACTCTTGTTTTTGTTGTAATCTGATCAAGGTCTTTATTGACCCAGTGAAAATCATTTCCTTATTCCTAATAGCCTTCAGTAAAATAAAGTGATCTGTTTAGGGAACTTGGTCTCACAGCAACCATTCACATCATGGCTTCATCCTGCAATTGGGACATAAGTTGTATCATCAGTCCACGGCTTGGAAACAAAGCATGGGCATGTGGCACTGGACTCTTCTAGTGGTGGTAGAAAGTCAAGGAGGAGAATTGGGAGCCAAGAAAAACAAACAAAAAACAATAAAACAGAGCAGGAAAAAAAGTCACCAGAAGAAAACTTTCCTGATCTTGTCCATAACCATTTTGATTTTGACATATCTTTGGCAGGTGCCATTAAGGTAAAGGAAGGCTTTAAAGATGGTTACTGCATACACTCCAGCCTCCCTCTGTAATCCCCATCCCATAACTTAGCTTTACAAGTTGGCTCTTTTAGAGACTTTCGGAGGTCTCTCCACTTACCACAGGCCGATAAACTAGTCTTCCTTGTCCCAATACTCTCCTGTTTCTTTCCAGTTAATTCTACTTTGCTGTACTTAATCCAGAATTTATTCAAGGTTTACATGTTAATATGACAAATATTTATTGAGTACCTACCATCATTTTAGCTGTCAAATATGCAACAGAAAATAAAACTAATTAAAACTCCTGCCCTTGGTGAGCTTGTATTTTAGTGGGAAGGTACAGACAATTAATTGAATAAATAAGTTATTGTGTATCTTAGCAGGGGATAAGCAAAGTGGGGGAGAGGAGATAAAAAAATACTGGGAAGTAGAGGTGCAGTTTTAAATAGTTGTCAGGAACAGCTTCAGTGAAATGATAATCAAGTAAAATCACCAGGAGGATGTAAAGAAGGGGGAGCAATCTAGGCAGAAGGAACTGTAAATGCAAAAATCCTAAGGCAGAAAGATACCCTTCAGGGTCTAACAAGAGTAAGGGGGCAAGAATAATTGGATTACAAGAGAGAATATCAAATCATCAGGAGTGGTATGGAGGAAGATGGGGAATATCTAGACTCTTGTAGACTACTGAAAGAAATGTTGGCCTTTTTTTCTGACTACTGCAGGGAGCCTCTGAGGGCTCTCAATGGAGAAGTGACATGAAAGGACTTGAAATTTTAAAAAATTCACTCTAACTGCTGTATTGGAAATAGACTATAAGGAAGTGAGGTGGAAACAAGACAGACAGTGAGGAAATCATTACACATGCCCAGGTGAGGGACTCCTGGGTGGCTCAGTCAAACATTGACTCTTGATTTTGGCTCAGGTCATGATCTCAGGGTGGTGAGATTGAGCCCTGTGTCAGGCTTTGCCCTGGGCATGGTGCCTACTTCAGATTCTCTCTCTCCCTCTATCCCCTTATGGCCCCCTCCAAAAAAAAAAAAAAAAAAGAAAGAAAGAAAGAGAAAGAAATCCAGTTGATGACATTGTTAGGGCTGAGTAGGAAGCAGCTGGATTCTGTGAAAGGGACTTGGTAATGGATAGTTGGTGGTGGGGAGAAAGGGACAGACTTGTATGAGTTAAACAGACATGTTTTACTCAAGTATTTGAAAGGTAAGAGTTACTATGAAGTGAAAGGGCAAAACATGAAAGCAGGGTAAGTTTTGGGTCAGCATCAGGAATTCAATTTTAGGTATGCTGAGTTTTAAATGTCTTAGTTACTGCAAAAAAGATGTTAAGTAGGCAGGTCTGGAGTTGGGGAGCCATCAGAGCTCAAGGTACGAGGCTGGGAGAATCCTCAACACAGACAGTTTTTAAAGTTTTGAGACTGGCCATGATTGCCACGTGAGACCGGGAAGAGGAAGGGATGAGGCCCGAGGACTGATCTTTATTTGTACTTTAACACGAGGTGGCTGGTGAGACGAGCGGCAAGTAGATGAAGGAAGACGGGCTAAGGGCTAGTGTTCTAGAGGTCTCTGATGGAATTGTTTCAAAGAACTGGAGGTGCCCAAGTAAGTCAGATGCTGCCGATGGGTCATATCAGACCGGGACTGAAAAGTTACTGTTCCATTTAGCAATGGCAGATCCCATGTGACTGTGTTAAAAGATGTTTTGGTGTGCCTATTTGGAGTAGTTTGAGGTAAGAATGAAAGGAAAATAATTAGAGTCATTGAGCACAGATTTTTTTTTTAACTGATTTTTGCTGCAAAAGGGAGTAGAAAAATGGGGCAGTTATAGCTGGAAGAGGAGCATGGTTAATTTTTTTTTTTTTTTTTAATGAAAGAAACAGGTTTGCATGGTGATGGAAATGAACTAACAAAGGAAAATTACTTAGAATGCAGGATAAAAGGATGTGATTGCTGGAGAAATTTCCTTGACCACGGTGGGGGGAGATCGTGTTCAATGCACAAGAGAAGAAGCTGGTCTTAGAAATAAATAGTTGGTCTTATTAACAGAGGGCAAAGTTGAGTGTAGGTGAGCGATGGATGTGAAGTCTCAGAATTAACAGAAGCATTCACATTTAGATTTAAGGTACTATTTAAATAAATCTCTAGTCATACAATTTTAGTAAATTTAAAATGAGGAATTTCTATCAGGGTTTAGAAGTATATTTTTCTTCTTAGAAAAGAGACTAATTAGAGCTTCCTAAACTCTGCTATGCAGATATTCCCCTGGGAAAAATATGTCTCTGGCTGAATGGAGCCCATTTAAGGAACACAAAATTCATTCTTCCCCTTATGTCTGGCAGGACCTGTGGCAGCTCCAGTTCGTAAATGAGCTCATTCATTTGTGAACTGGGAGTCATAGCTTTTCTCAAGTACAAGAAACAGCTTGAATCCAATGATCTTAAAAAAACTGCCACAAAAATTAATTTCAGTCAGACTTTTAACTGTTTGAAAACTCTTTGCTTTTGAATCTTTGAAAGTGTTTTACGATTTTGGCAGTTGAGCGCTTGGGTGGTCCTCTTGGAGAAGCTTTGCAATCTCTGTGTAAGCCACAATAAAAACTCTGACCTGACAAAAATAAAGTGTTTACACAAACCAGAACAAAATTTCTAGAGGGTTTCAATTGGTATCCACAAATATTAGCGTGAATGCAGTGACAGATTTCAAATGAACTTGGTGGAAAAGGCCATCCATTTGTGGACAGTGTTTCGCTCAGGCTGAGGGGGAGCTCCACAGTGTGACCAAAACTTCCACACTTAACACTGCATAGAAAATATGTTCTTGTCTAAGTAGACAAAGGCATCATATTAACTTGTGAAAGCAGATTATTTTTTATCTTTTCTGCTCATGTAAACGAACACAGGTCAGAATTGAAACCTCAGTATGATAAAGCAAAAATAAATGCTGTCCAGGTTCAAAGAAAATAGTGGAACATCTATCCTTGGCCTTATTAATGCTTTATATTCTAGAGCTTCAAAACACTTCCAAAATATTAAATCTAAATTATGCTAACAAGGTAAGGTGGGGTTAGTAATGCTTCTGAGTACAAATTACCAAGTTATATAAAAGTTATACCAAGTTATGTAAAAGTATAGTTACTAATATATTGCTTCCAATTTTAATATTAACATGCAATAAATGATTCTGTTGCATTATACATTTACCAAATGGCAAATAAAGACATCAAGTCTTGATTTTGGCTCAGGTCATGATCCTAAATTCACTTAGGAAATCTTATGGTTCTTACCTTCACCTTTACTGAGTTTATTTTGCATTAGAGATCTCAAAAGTACATAAGCTTTCATGTTCTGTTTTTCTGAAGAGCAAATGTTGAAAATTACCTCCATTGCTATGTGATCTGTAACTGGCAAGTAAGTAAACCAAACCATGCCATGTGGCCACACTGATTCAATTTTAATATTAAGAAAAATAGTTTGATTGTTTCTATATTGATGAACAAGTTAGACACCCTTTGTTGTGATCATCAATGGCTGGATTTCTGGCAGTTCAGATGGCTGCTTGCCAAAGAAAATGAACCAAGTATAAGGAAGGTTTTATATGTTCCATCAACAAGATTACTCATTATATTTTCAGGGAGGTTTTCCATTAGAACGTCAGTGTGGTATCTTTATAAACAAAAAACACTGAAAATAAGCAGAAAGGAAAAGAATAAAACAAGCCAAGCCCCTACCCTAGAGAAAAACCGCTGATGACCCTTTTGGCTGGGTTAACAATATTTCCTATTTCCTCCATAAAGTGGGCTTCCTGTGTCCCTGACTGGCAGCCTGCTCCCTGCGAACCAAGCTTGACTGCTGCTTCCACCAACAGAATTGCTTCCCGAAACTCTGACGTTTGTTCTCTTAACATTTGATGCCATCTTGACTTCCTATTTTAATGCCACAATTTAATGAAATCTTTTGTAATGCGATAAAATGTGACAGGGAAAAAAAACGTATTCTATGAAAACTTGCTTTAATGATCTGTAAAGATTCCCAGTGAGGAATTTATTAATTCAAATTGTGGTGAGACAACTGCAAAATATTGACCAAGAAAAGTATAAAGATAGAAAAAAATAAAGCAATCTGATGGTAATCAGTTTTCCACCCTAAAGGAATTATTACGTACACACTCACACACAAATATATAACTTATTTTTAAAGGATTATACAGGGATCCCATTAAGAGACCTATTTAAAAAAAGAAAAAAATGTGTCCTGATATATATATATAAATATCAGTGATTAAAAATATTTGAAGTTAAAGAAAATATTTAATATAGTATAATTATCAATTCTTTCTTTAATCAGTTTTGATTAAGTGACTGTCAATTCTGATCACATTTGCTACTGTTTACATAATAGCAATTAGTTGCTAAATTCACTTAGGATTTATTATATTTCTCTATAATTTTTGAGGAAAAGATTCTTTTTAAATACTTCTGTTTTCCAGACTGTGCCTTGTTTAGAAAAAAATCTGTAGGAAATACTGCATATGTATTAGATTTGTGTCTTGGAAATGCAAAACACAAATTAGCATGACAAATACTATGAAATCTCTACAGTAAAAAATACTCAATAAGAAATCTAAATAATGTTTTACCTTAAAACAATTTCAGGCTCACAGAAGAGCTATAAATACAGAAGAATGAACTCCTCCCCCCCCACCCAAGGTCATTTGAAAGTAAGTCAACAACCTGATTCCCATCATCCCCAAACACTTTAGTGTCTGTTTTCCACAAACACGGACACTCTCCTACATAACTACAATATGACCACCCAAACCAGGAAATCAGCATTATTTTAGGATTTCCTCCTACCCCGCAGATCCCACCTGAGTTTCACCACTTGTCCTAGTAACACTCTTTAGAGCCCAAGGATCCAGTTCTGAGTTACATGGAGCATCTAGTTTCGTTTATCCTTGGTTTCCTTCAGTTTAGATTTCCTCACCTTTACTTAATTTTCAGGACTTTGACATTGTACAGAATCGTGTCCGTTCATTTTGTTGAATTTACTTCAATTTGAGTCAGCTTTGTGTTTCCTCATGAGTTGGTTCAGTATATGCGTCTTTGGCTGGAATATCACTGAAGAGAGGTAGTGCTGGTTTGTGGTGCACAGTTTCATGTCACCATGTTTGGATCATGTGATTCAGGTTTTGTCTCTCAGTCCTCTCTAGCACAGAAAGACTTTTTCCTTTGTTATTAACTTGTGTCCTTTATGATTAAAAAGTATTTTGTGGAGGATCTTTGTAAGATGTCATCTCCTAATAAAACTCTCATTTATTTACTTATGTACAGACAGATAGATAGTATCTTATTTTACCTAATGGGTTAAAATTGAGTTTACCTAATGGGTTAAATCTTTTTATATCGATGCTGAAGTTGTCCCAGATTTGGCCAGTGGGAGCCCTTTCACATTGGTACCTGTGTCTTTTAATCATCCTCCCATTATTTTTTAAGTAGTTCTCTGCTTTCTGCCACTTGTACTTTATCTTCCCCAGACTGGATTCTTTTTCTATCAGTATTTTCTCCAGGAAGTCTTTGTTCCTTTTAGTGGAGAATAATTTTGTAGAAGCCATGATCTGGTTGCTAGATGTGCTCGTTACTAACGCGTTTCTGCTCCCCGGTCTTCTCAGTGGACAGAGGGAGGGAATATATGTATGTTAGGTAAGTAGATACACACATTTACATCAACATTTAGATTTTTGTTTTTATATATGGAAGACCATGAATTCACACCAAGACTCTAGTACCATAGGGTTCCTTCTTTTTTACCACTTTTCCATAATTGTATTTCCTTTCTCCAAGTGGAAGAACCCTGGTGGCTATTGTCTTCAAAATACTTAACTCCCGTTTCCCATCAGTACTGCTGTGTCCTTCCGCCCCTTTCTTAGGCCAATACCAACACCCGGCAGCTCCTCCATCTGTGCGGACACACCCTTAACCTTGATCATTCTCTGACTTTGGAGGTCAAGCTCTTCTCACATGGGGGCTGCCTCTTCAACCTGCTCAGACTCTGATATCCTGTGTGGCTGCCCCATTCTCTGGTGCCATCCATATCCCACCGGCCCTCTGATTCCCTGTGTCCAGCTAATTCTCTGTATAATTATAGCTATTCAAGTCTTTATCATCTACTGAGTTCCCCTTGCCCCGACTGAGTTTTTAATTCAGTAGTTTTATTTTGAGCTTGTTCAGTATTTAAAAAAAAAAAAAGTTTTATCCTTCTTTAGGTATTTCATATCTACATACATATCTACATACACTTGAGTCTATATCTAATAATCCTGATATCATTAGAATCTAAATATTGCTTATTGTTTTTTTTTAAAGATTTTATTTATTTATTTGACAGACAGAGATCACAAGTAGGCAGAGAGGCAGGCAGAGAGAGAGGAAGGGAAGCAGGCTCCCTGCTGAGCAGAGAGCCCGATGAGGGACTCGATCCCAGGACCCTGAGATCATGACCTGAGCTGAAGGTAGCGGCTTAACCCACTGAGCCACCCAGGTGCCCTTGCTTATTGTTTTTACTTACTTCTTAGTCACTATAGCATTCTTTGGTTTGGTGACTTTTTGATTCTGGGTTGTTTCTTTTAACTTGTGAGAATCTTAGCTATCTGAGAGTGCTTTTTCTAGAAACAGATTTTTATTTTCTTCTGCTGGGAGTTAGGGACACAGTCAACACTCCAGTCTACTGCTCTGTCACTTCCATCTGATACAGGCGACATGGGACTCACGTTGGATTTCTATCCCCCACATCTAAATAATTAGCCAATTATTCCACGTCTGCTTCCTAAAATCCTCACTGTCCGTGTTCTAAATCAGTTCTTCCGTCTTCCGTTCTGCCGAAGGAGTATTTAACCAGATCTTGCCCTTTGATTTCTACACCCCAGATTCTTCAAAATCCTTAAGATGATAAAATCCGCACCATTTGGATCCTTAAGTAACATGATAATCTGGTCTTTTTCTTTCCTGCCTGACCCTCTAGCCTCCTACGACGTCACTTCCCCTAGTCTTCATCACTTCAGCTGCGTTCTAGCATGACAGACTATACTTTTCCAAATGTCTGCACGTGCTCAGAGATCCCTCTGTTCTCTAATCAGCTCAAGTGCTAGCTTCCCTGAAGGACTTACTGTCTTCCCTGGCCGGATCTAGACATTCCTTCCCCAGTGCTCTCCAGTGTGTCTTATATACAGCTCCACTGCAGCTCAGTTCACTCTGTAGTATAAACACTTATTTGAATGTCTTCCCCTGCAAGAGAGTACGAGTTCCTTAAGGCCAAAGGATAGGTCTTTTTACTTGGATCTTAACAGTTCCTGTTATAGACGGACATGAAACCCAGTCTGAATACCGGTCTAGTCCGTAAAGAGCATACACACATGTAACTACTGCTGTACAAAGCAAAGAATGCTGTAGATTACATTTGTAAAAGAAAATCGTGGTTGAGATTACACATCCCTAACAAACTGTTACTAAAACAGAAACATTATCGAACACTTTACAAAATAAGTCTATGAGTTAGGATTACCCTTGTTCATTAAAACACTCCTGTATAAACATATTCAGTCAGGTTGTAAATACTCAACATAGTTTTTAAAAAATCAATAAAAATTTAATATAAAGTCTAGAAATCTAGACTCCATAGGAGAGTGCTGATGAAGGCACTGTACACACTAAATATTGATTGTCATGAGATGTATAAATCAAAGTTCACACACACACACACACACAGCCTCCTGCCCTGATGCTCTCTAGTTGCTTTAATTCCGTAACAGTCATCATGATCTCAGTGAAGCAGGAAGCAGCTTTAGTGTCTGTTTGCATGCAATGCCGTCAAAAATTTTCATTTTGTTTTTCTTTTATATGAGAGCCAATAAATACCAAACTCCTAGGTTTAATTTTCCTGTTAGGAATATGTTTTAGCTCTTGCCTGTGCCCAGTATAGCTGAGATTCTGACCATACTAGATCCTTGAGATTTAGTCCCAATATTTCTTCATTTGGATTGATTTTCTGGTTAACATAGGCAAATTCAGGATCTCAGACATTTCCTTTTATTAACCATTGAGTCCCCTTTCCTCTGTTCCCAGATATAAATTCAGCTATTACTCCTCCTCTAATCAGTAACAGGTGCTGTAGGAGGTCATTCAGTCTACTCAGTTGCTGTGCTTGCTAGTAGGAGAATAACTTCTCAGCCTCACAATTGTTACTGCTTCAATATTCACGGTGAAGTTTTGCCTCAGGGTGAACCAGGAAATTTAGAGCAACTTTAAGAGTAGCTATAATTTAGTGCAGTTTAATATGCAAAGAAATGGGCAGTCCATTCACCATCCAACTTAAAAGAAAAAGCGAGAATGAATTTTGTAGATAAAATGGAAGAGCCTGTCAAAGAATCTGGTTGTCAGTAGATGGGATGCTGTGCATGGATTTTGTGTACTGATGAAAATAGCACCAAAGTGTTTTTGTTGGTCTGTTGAGCTTCTGTCTCAAAACTTGGCCACCTTATGGGTAGGTGTTCGTGATTGTGCATACACACTTAGTAGCCACCGAACGAATGCCGTGGACAGAACTGCCTATGAAAGGATTGTGTTTATGAGGGACAGTACAATATATTTGAATGAATTTTGCTTAATAAATGTTTAAGGTTTTCATGGCTGTTTCTAGAAGTTAAGGAAACAGAACATAATAGGTTGTAAAACCCCAAACCTTTAATGCAATGTCATTTTCTCTGAAACTGCAATACCACATACTTTTCAGGGATACCCTTATTCTCTCTTCAGTAACTGAAAGCATTTTTCCAGAGTGTGAGCGAAGTGGCAGAAGGGCAGGTGTGAGCTCTAAGTCTGGATTTATTTTTCTTTCTTCTCTGCCATTTCCTAGCCAGGAGATTTTTGGACAAGCTACAAAAATCTCCTGCCTCGGTTCTTCCATCTATAAAACGAGGAAAATGAGAGTACTCCTTTTACAATGTCATGTAAATGAACACATACAAATAAACTTGTCGCAGAGTAAGATGTCAACAAATAAAGCCATCAGTTCACTACATCTCTGCGTAAAGAAAATGTGGTGATTTCCCTGCCTTCCCTCCCAAGCACCAAGCATTTTCCCTTCCAATTTTGAAGCAAACAATGAAGTTAATTAGTTACTGTGATTTCATACTACCTACATTCGACTCAGCACGGAGCTTCTACTTGCTCTCCTGTGCATGAGCTCCCCTTAGGCGGTCACCTTTCTCATTATATCAGGCATCTTCCTGGCCCGAGACAGCAGTTACTGAACTGTGGCATTCAGTAGCTCTCCGCTGATGTTCGCTCTGGCTAGCCGCTAAGTATCAACATTGTGTTTACTGCCCTAACATCGCCCTAATTACCTATTTGTAAAAGAAAACAAAAACAAAATACTTAAAACTCCACGTAGAAGGACATTATCTCCACATTATGATTCATCTAATTTAAAAAGAATTTTTTCATGCCAATAAAGAAAATCTATTTGAGGCTTGTTCATCTACACATTTATTTTTGTGCGGACCAAGGGTGGGAAAGAGGTGAGGGTCTTATTTTGCCATCTTCTGGGTTTCTTGAATATTGGAAAAGTAAAGGGCTCACTCTCCATTTGTTTTGTTGAGTAAACATTTGAATGCAGGCAGAATGCCCAGCTCTTTCAAGTAGGATAAGATCTGTCCATAAGACCCTCAAATTTTTCCTGAGCCGTTGAGATTAGGCTCAAGAATTAGAGGCAGATGTTGCTTCCAAGTAGAAGGATAAGCTGACTTAATCTTTACATCAAGTTACCTTCCGTCTTGGGGACAGACTCTCAGTCTTTAAGGATAAGGACAAGCCTAACTTTGTCATCATTGGAATTCTGGGCCATTCTGCTTATACTCTTTATAGCAAATCAGTGGAACCTTGGTCCAGTCCTGGATACAAGCTTCTATTATACTTCCTCATAGAAAATCTTTTTCTTATTCCTATGTCTGAACTTTTTTGATTGCCCTCTGTCTTTGCAACTTTTCATTTGTGGTATGAAAACCATTAACAGAGGTAAAATCTCAGTGAATCTGATTTAGAATTGTCAGATAAAATACAAGATGCCCAGTTAAATTTGAATTTCAGATAAACAAAAGTGCTATACTTAGTACACTTGGTATATATGTGTCTCAGACAATTCAAATTTAACTTGGTTTCCTGTATTTTTACTTGCTGAATCTCACTAGCTGAATCTCATCTCTAATTACTGATACAACTTTATGAAGCCGAACAGACTTGTATAAAAACAGAGTCCAAATGTTTACTTTTCTTTGTAACATGCAAAACTTCCAACCATTCTCTTTTGATTTGAATTTACTAGTTTTCTGGCTTTTTTTTTTTTTTTCAGTTGCTTTATGACAATTTTTCTTTGTTGATTCTCTCCTTTCTGTAATGCAATCAACTCCATCATTGTTTGCTCAACGCCCTGGTTCATTTTTTTTTCCTACTTCAACATTTTTACTTTTACCATTATTCTTTCTTATGAAATAGAATGATTCCAACGTTCTCATTACTATTGTATCTTCCCTGAAGGACAGGTTTATTAAGAAATACTCAAACAGGATTTTAGTAACACAGGATCATCATTTTACTGACATTCTCTTTGCCAGATTTAGACTATTTAAGGAGAATATTATTGCTCTATGTACACCCAGAATTCTGTAAGAAATACTGTGTCTCTTTTCTTCTTCATATGCATTCAATTTTGTAACTTCCATTATGGATTTCTTCTTTAAAATTCTTCCGCATATTTCCTGAAGTCTATAGCACAGGGACAGGAAGATTATCTTTGGGAGATTTTCCAGATTTCACCTACTCCAAGTCATTTTGCACACTACTGTCTATTTTTTTTTTAAGATTTTATTTATTTATTTGACAGAGATCACAAGTAGGCAGAGAGGCAGGCAGAGAGAGAGGAGGAAGCAGGCTCCCCACTGAGCAGAGAGCCCGATGCGGGATCATGACCCTGGGATCATGACCTGAGCTGAAGGCAGAGGCTTAACCTACTAAGCCACCCAGGCGCCCCTACTGTCAATTTTTTAAAGACTGACACCTTGGTCATGTTGTTCCCCGGACCCTGGAGTTTTCTTTAGTACTCTCTGGTTGAAGAACAAATCTCAGATGTCTCTGTTTGTTTCTTCCTTGGCTTACTCTCTTCTGTCAGTATCCTCCATCTTCATTTCACCAGATTTACTTAAAAACAGGACTAACTGGAATTCATCTTTATTTACCTAACCAACCCTGAATTTCATCCACTCTGCCTTCCTCCAAAATATAAAACGACAACCCTCCCCTCCTTCACATTAAGTTGTTTTTTCCCCCCAATCATGTATAGGATATTCTCTTTGATTATCCTGTTTTTTTAAGCTACTTTCCTATTTTAAGTCTTAACACACTTTTGATTAATATAATGCAATGAAAAGAGAATACATCTGAGTGAAGTTCTGGCTTCTTCGCTTTTGGCAGATTGAATGACTTTCTAAGTATCAGTTTTATCATCTTAAACAATTGGGATAATAACCCTTATTTAAGAGAGTTGCTGAGAGTAATAAATATAACATGTCAATCAATCCATCCTGTGGTAAGGTATATTTTAGGCATTAAATAGATGGTAATCTTTTCCCACATAGTTATTTCCAAAGTTAAAAAAAAAAGTCTTGAGTAGTCTAAAGAAAGAAGTTGTATATATTAGTATATGCTTTTAAATGTGATATGCAGTGGAGTTTTGAGAAATACAATAATTAGTTACCTGGTTGTACCAGAGAATGAGAACTGAAACTTATCCTTTTAAAAGCAAAAGTTTTTAAAATATATTTTGAAGAAATCTGATTGAAAGTTTTCTGAAAGAGTATATTCTATGTCTCTTTAAGCCAAGCATGCTGATGAATATTTATCATCTTACCATGAACGTATGAAGATTATATACATTAAATGTGTGTCCCACACTTTTTCCCTTTGTTAAATGCCACACATTACTATTCTTTTGGTCTACTCCTCTGTTTTTCCATCTTCCCTTTGAGGGCTCCGTTACCTGGACCTACACAAGCTGCTCCTTCCTACTCCTACCCCCACCCCCACCCACACCCCCAGGATCACCAGTTCTCAACCACGTGATTTATTAATTTTCTAACTTGATGCTTATCATCTGTGAATGGAGGTTTTAGGTTTAAAAAAGTAATTTTTTATGATCATAGGAAAAGTAAATGCAAATAGTGGTTGAGTACCCAAGAAGCCCACCTGTGCATCAACTTTATTCAATCTGTTTCGTGACTTTAGAGGCCTTATTGCATATGTCCTGATTTTTAGCAGTACCCTTGGTGGTTGCTTGCCAGTGAGAAATTTGTAGATAAAGTTATTAATGTTATAAGAAACTATTATTAAAAATCAGCACCAAGAAATTTCATACATTTACTTCATAGCATCATTGTCTGCTTAGCATATCATTTTGTAAAATATCCCAAGTTCTTCAGTGCTGTATGGGCTATGTCACATAGGTTTTACAAACTTAACAGCATGATAGCACCAAGAACAAACCAAAACAATAATTTATAATTAGAATTTATTTTCCTAAAAGAAGAAGACAGATGCGTCCTCTTGATGAAGAAATGGACAGTTATTTCTGTGACCATTTTCCCCTACACATAATCAACTCTATTTTCTCAGTTGCAGCTGTTTGGTGTGGGAACTCCTCTTTTGACTTAGTAAATCTAATCCTCTACCCATCCTGCTCTCCTCAGACACTTTCCTTTTGACCATAGTCTTCATTTCCAGCTTCATCCCCCGCCCCACTAAGCCGAATGACACATTCTCTCAACTAACTATGTTTCCGCATTCTTGCTGTGTGTACATTCAACCTGGCTCTGTCAGGCCCTGTTCTAAATGTACAAGAACTGTAGCAGTATCCACAAGAAATTAATAATCCAGCTAGCAATATTTTCTAAATACTGTTTTTTACATTATAAAATAATTATTTGAATTTTGTCTCTTTCTTGTCAGAATTCTTAGAAATTTGAATGAATAAGGCTGTTTTCCACAGGACACTGGATGCATTTTATTGCTTGAAGGACTGCTCATAAGTGACAGAATCAAGTTACCTCCTTGGCAGCTGACAAGGATTAACTAAAATGCTCATCAAAACAGTTGACTAGAATAGCATACACGTGGCACTATATTGGCCTTGATCGCTATTAAATTTCTATATTTATTCTTTCTCCCAAACTCTTGTACTTTCCTACCTGTAAGTCACTTTCTTCATTTAAAATGTATGCTATGGGTATTCCTTCCTCCCTCCCTTCCTTCTTTCCTTCCTTCCTTCCTTCCTTCCTTCCTCCAGCTACTTATTCATGCATTCAAAGATATTTAAGACCTTAATATAGGCCAAGCATTATTTGAAATACTGAAGTTTATTTATCTTAATGTCAAAAGGATGTTAAAAATTCCGTTCCATATTAACAGTAGTCTCCAGCTTGGGTTACCTTGTTAAAAAAAAAAAAAAAAAAAAAGGCAAGAAAAACTGCTTCCTATTATTTGTGTCTGGATCCTGGATAGTAAGGTGAAAAAATAAATAAATAAACTTTCTGCAAATAGGGCGGGGGGAGGGGGGGAAACAAACCTCTGCAAGTTTTAGCCCGTAGAAGGGGTACAAGTAATGGCTTATTTTGGGCACATTCGGAGAGCAGAGTTGTCTTTGAGTCTCCGTAACTGCTGCTGAGAACACGCAGATGTTTTCAATTAAGAAAGTGAACCTAACTGAATCCTAGTATTCCTTCCAACTCCAATGGATCTGGGAGTTTTTAGGATTAATAAAAACAGCAGGGAGTAAGAATCATTAGAAATATAGGAAGTAGTGCTGTATCGCGTTGGGAATTATGGGTATGTTTAAAGCCAACTTCTCAGATAGAATGATTATGGGCCCACATCGCAGTTTTATTTCCAACAAGCCTCCTAAAGAGAGAGGTTGTGGAGTCAGCCAAGCTCAGTGATGCCTCCTGCTGGTGAAAACGTGTTGTAGGGGGGGGAAAAAGTGTGGTTACATACGGAAATGTCTGGCTAAAGATTATTAGGCTCGTCACAAATGGGTTAAAGATGTAGGCAAGTCCCCAAACCGACAGCTGAGGGGGTAACTCTGCATGCCCAGAAAGGCTCTTGAAATATCATGAACGTCTGTTAGAAAACTGCTCAGACTTCTCAGGGGCTCTAATTACTTTTCAGGAGGGGCTGTGAATGGCATCTTGCAAAAATGTTCTGTCTCCTAGCAGGTTCGAGAGAACTGTTTTCTCAGTTTCTAGTCTCATCTCTTCTAAGTTTCTTTTTTCCCTTTTCACTTTTAGTAAGTAATATAAACTTTCCAAATCTCAATTGCTTCATCTGTTAAGTAGGGAAAATGATTTCTAACCCAAATGAAAGAATAGGTCTAGGAAAAAAATAATTATCTTTTTAGAGTCTTCCAAGATCTATGACTGACTAATCAGCATTATGCATTAAAGGGGAAAGGTAATACAAGATATTTTCTATTCTGGGATTCCAATACCAGCCGTAACACCAAGCCCATGGTAGATGTAATTTTTCTGTCATTTGTCAAACACTTACACAGTTTCTACTATGTATTATGTATGCTCTGTGCATTTACAAAATCTCAGTCCACGTGATAACTGTGAGGTAGGTGCAGTTACCTCCATTTTACAGATGACAGAATGGAGACAGAAAGGTTAAAAAACTAGCCCAGAGTCAACAGGGGGTAAGTGGCAGAATTTGGATTTGAACTCAGGAAGGCTGCCTCTAGAGACCGTGTTCTAAAGCTGCTCACTAGTTGATGTGCTGTCATTCTGCTTGATTCTCCAGCGATCCGATTGGCCTTGTCTGGAGTCAGAGGACCTCAGATAATCTTAAAGAAGTTGAACTTCAAAGAGCCCCAGTGGGAGGGAATGAAACACCTAGTTTAGGTAACTGAAGCGAGGTCACTTCCTTGTATTGCACTGTGTGCTGACTGCCCGCCTGGACGCTTGTCCTTGTATATGGCAGCCCTCAGTCCCTGGCTGAACCTGCTACACCCGGTCTGAGCATCGGCACTGCACTTCCCCTTGTTATTCCAGAAGCAGATAGAGAAAGTGACCCAGAAGCCCGTCTTCTGACAAAGGAGGGTTCCCTAGCTGCATATATGTTGCCCATCCTCTCAGCGGGTTGTCTGCATTATTCCTGGGGGGAAAAAATGTAACATCACAGGATGGAAGATATTACTGCCTTGATGTTTTTAGAGCCCCTGACATTTTCTGGAGGCTTAAAAAAAATCATTGTCTCAGGGGGCGCCTGGGTGGCTCAGTGGGTTAAGGCCACTGCCTTCGGCTCGGGTCATGATCCCAGGATCCTGGGATCGAGCCCCGCATCGGGCTCTCTGCTCAGCAGGGAGCCTGCTTCCCTTCCTCTCTCTCTCTGCCTGCCTCTCTGCCTACTTGTGATCTCTGTCAAATAAATAAAAAAAAAAAAAAATCACTGTCTCAGGTAGTAGAATGAAAGGATCCATGTTGTGGACTTTGAAGGTTAAGAAAAAATAATGATCAGCTGTGCTAGTGCTAAGTAGTAAGTACAAGACTGCTGCTGACAAAGTATTTTCTCAAGTTGGAGGGGCCCCACGGTGGGATCCTGCTGTTTGAAGCAAGGCTCAAGAGGAAAGAGCCTTCCTTCCGAGCAGCGGAACACCACATGATTCTGATCATATGTTGTCTGCAAACAGTCCTCAGTCTTCATGCCTGACTAGTGGTCTCTGGATACTGAGTATGTGAGTATCATTTTCTCGGGATGTCTTTGTGTCGAGCCCTGTGCTGATGCTGTGTTCCGCTGGCATGCCTTGATCTTCTGGACCTAATTTAATGATAAGGACTCTGTATTTTAAGTACTTGCACCAGCTACACAGTGAGTAGGGAAATGAGATTCCTTCCTGTCTCCCTGACTCCAGTCTAGTGGTGGGGTCTGCTCTTTTAACCTCATGTACCTCTGAATTCTTGACCTCTGACTATCCTCTGGGGTATCTTACTGGCTTCCTCTAATGCCAGTGTTGTGTCCAGGTGTGCATGTGTTTTCCCTCTTCCACGGCTTTCTCGTGAGAATGAGAGATATCAGTGAGCTTGTGGGGCACAGCTTGTCCCTGCTGTGACTCCTCAGACCCTTTGTAACTTTTGGAAGACCCTCTGATCACCAGAAGGCTGCCACTGCTGGTCTCTTCCTCAGATAGAAGGTTCTATAGGCTTTCCTATAATGCAGCTTACAGTACAGTATTCATGACGACGTCTGAACAGCAAAAAACACAGCTCTGACCCCTCCAAAGTGTATATAGCTAAGCACCAGTGTAAAAACGAAATTCTGTTCTAAAAATCACACCTTAAAAATAACGATTTTGAACCAGATAATAGTTTAGAGCTACAAAAATGTTTTATTCCCTTATTTTGAGAACTAAACCTTTTTGTTTTCCCATTCATTCTTACTGAAAAAACCTAAGAAATGTTTTAAAATTTTACTTAAAAGTGCATTGTGTTTAATATTACAACCATATGATTTTTCCTGTTTTCGATTATGTAGAGAAAATAAACATTTGATTCACTCGAATAACTTTATAGTTTACAAAGCTTGCTTATATTGCTGAATATATATAAGCTCATTCACATATACAGCCTGACATCTTAGAATCTGAGGTATTGACTTTGGGCAACAGTTAAGCCAATTTTTTTATTCTCATTGGAAGCACTGAATTGAAACGCTGTAATCTTCTCTAGAACTATCTTCTATTTCATGTTTCAGCAAAGACTTAATTGTTCTTTGAAGAATTTCTAACTCTAAAAATGGTGGCAATTTATATTCCAAAGAAATATAATTATCTTGCTCAGAAAAAGGAAGAAGCATAGAATTGCCTTTATTTTTAAATTATAATTACAATTATATATTGGCAGCACATGTGAACAATGTAGACATAAAATTATGATGAGAAAAACCTGCAACAAAAAGGAAGCATGCATAGATAATGATCCTCTGCCGAATAAAAGTGAGTTCTGCTTATTTATGTGTTTATTTATTTAGGCATATTAAATGTTTACAGCAGCAATCTGGACCTAGCCTTTCTGATTAGCTGTCTTTCAGCACCTACGTTTGCCTACAGTGTTGAATACTATATATTGTCTGCTTTGGGTACTATATATCTATTAAATGAATCCTAATTATGTTTAATTTTGTACTTATTCTAGAATTTTATAACTCTTGAGGTAAATAAAGTTTTCATGACTTGTCAAAAAATAAAGATTAATGCCATGATACATTTTATGATAAGACCACTTTTCATTCCAATTGCATATAAATGATGGGTAAAACTCTCAGTATGTATTTAAATGGAGAAAAGGATGTGTCACATGAGTTTTAAAAAAATAACACCATGCAATCAGTGTTTAAATATTTTAAAATTTGTTATTTATGTATACTACATTCGAGTAAGGAAAAAGGGAGATACTCACTAGTTAGTAGCTAGACAAGCATCACATCTCATTTCCTTCATACACTCTAAAATGACAAGCTCTCTGGTTGATGGGGAAGAAAGACTTTGTAACCTAGACAGAGAAAATGAAACCTGATTCTGAGCATGAGAAAGATGGACCTCATTGTTTTTAGGTTGTAAAATTTAAAAGGGCTATTTGAAGGGGTGTTGATAACTACATTTGAAAGGGGGCTTGCATTTGTCTAGGGACATAAAACATTACAATTCTCTTTGTCATATTAGCATAGGTCACTGAGCGTAAACGTGGCATGATAAGTGAGTTAGGGATGAAAAATGTGGTACCATGTACAGGATATTAAAAGGGACTGGCGTCATAGAGTGATGACCTGGACTAAGTGGTGGTAATGAGACTAAAGCTGAAGGGCGGGAGAAGTAGATCTGAAGGGGGATCATGGACGTGATGACTGGCCACATAAAATTACAGGAGCAGAGAATAGTGTCACAGATGAGTCCTGGGTCTCAAGCCTGATGACTGACATCTGAAGGTGCACTCTGCGGAGATGGTCGCATTTCTGCCTGTTTGAGGAGAGTGGCGGGAAATGGGACCCATCATGGACACATTCCCCCTGGGCCAACAGCAGCAAAACCAAATGAAAATAGGTCTTGGTGGGAGACAGGAGAGCAAAGTGAAATGGAGATAAAAGAAGTTAAGTCATAGGAGGCACTTGGATGATGCGGTCATTAAGTGTCCTGCTCTTGGTTTCCACTCAGCTCATCATCTCAGGGTTGTGGGATCAAGCCCTGTATCAGGCTGTGTGCTTAGCGCCAAGTCTCTCTCTCTCCCTTGACCCTTCCTCCCCCCGAGACATGGAAACAGAAAATTGATTAGAGGTGATAGGAGAAAAATAAAAGAAGCATCAGGCCCAACTAAGAATTTCATGAAAGATGGGACGCCTGGGTGACTCAATTGGTTAAGCAGCTGCCTTCAGCTCAGGTCATGATCCCAGCGTCCTGGGATTGAGTCCCACATCGGGCTCCTTGCTCAGCGGGGAGTCTGCTTCTCCCTCTGCCTCTGCCTACCATTCTGTCTGCCTGTGCTCATGCTCTCTCTCTCTCTCTCTCTAACAAATAAATAAATAAAATCTTTAAAAAAAAATTTCATGAAAGATGAGACACTGAGAAGTATCAGAACACTTGGGTGTCAAGAGAATGGGGAAAAAAAGAGAGAGAATGGAAAAGGCTTTGGTTTGAACAACAACAACAAAATAATTATTGTTTTTCGAAAAAAATAGTTCTAGTGGAGTCCTGGAGTTGCTTAGGTTAACCGGAAATAAATGACTAATTACAGAAGTTCAGCAGTGCAGTACCCACCAGGCAGTCTTTCAGGTCTAATTAGACACTGACACTTAGAAGGTGATCAGGGGTCACATTTGGCACCAACTTACTCAGAAATGTGGCAGACTTGCCACACAGGTGACCCCTTTCAGTGAGAGTCCCTGCCGCAGGTCACTCAGTAGTCTAACCCCAGATCCTACCTCAATAGCAGCCCAGGTGCAGCAGATGAAATTCATAGCGGTGGGTGCAGAAGCTCCCTGTGCTAGAAGTCTCCTTTTCGCAGTGGATATTATCTCTAATCAAAGTCTTCTACATGTGAAACTCTCCCAGCTGTAATAGTTACTACACTCATTAGGGCCCAGAGCTATGGAACTGCCTTCAGGCATTCATGACATATTGATATTTATCCAGTACAATGCATTTTTATTAAAAAAAAAGTATGATAGGGGATTGGGAGGTGTTCAGTCAGAGATGAGCATGGACCCCATACGTGTAGGATGATGACAAAGTCAGAAATGAAATGTTCAGCGTGGGATCCAGACTGCATGAAGAATCGTGTTCAGCTTGGAGGATTAGAGTAGGTTGAGTGACTAGTTCAGTAGTGCAGGCTCAGCGGGGACGGGGACAGATGGCAGTACTGACCGCATCCTACTTTGATGTTTCTTCCAGCATTTAACACAGTCTTAAGTGGGCAGTCAATACCCGAGAAGCATCTGTCTGATTAAAATAACAAACGTGCTGACATGGGTGAACGGTTTTGGTTTTTGCTTATTTTGGTTGTTGTTTAAATCATAATTTAAAAATCCCAAAAAAATAGTTAAATAAGATAATGAATGCAGTTCAGTATCTTGATGTTAGATGGATGCCGTGCAATGATGTTAATGTCTTATTAATTAAATAAAAATAATATAGAGAAAGAAATAGGAAAGGTGATAGATGACAAGAAACCACAGGAAATACAACACCACTAGTGAAAACACTCAGATTGTGGACTGTGGAGAAAGTTGGTATTGAATAAATACATTTTAATAGGCCAGTCTCAGTTAATGCTCTGCACAACTCTGTCAGGCATCCTGAATTTTTTTCATCAGAGCGTTTTTGCTTGTATACAGCTTTTACTGCAGCTACTGTATCCCCTCTAGCATGTTCTCCCGTAACTTATGGAGACATCCAGACTTCTGGATGGGGAGGCTTCTCCCACAGTTGTATGGGACCATCTCATTCCAGCTGTAAACTAGGACAGTTAGCTTATGGACAAAGAGCAGACAGTACAGAGTATTAGGACTGCAAAGGACATACAGGAGGATCTGTTATAAACTCCATATTTTATGGATGAGGGGCCTGGGACCCAGGGAGGTTAAATGACTTCCGAAGCTCTTGTAGGTCCTTGGTGACAGCTGGGGACTCGGGTTCCAAGTCCAGTGCTTTATCACTCTCCATGCTGGCTCCAGTAATTCCTGTGAAAAGGTAAATGGTTTTACTCTCCCTGTTCCCCTGTGTACTTCCACATTCCCTTTTCTACCATTGCTTGTTGTTGTTGTTACTGTTTCTTGCATGGGTCAAACGTTTCTTATTTTTTAGAGGGGTGGAGGAGGTACAGAGGGAGAGGGAGAGAATCCTCCAGCAGACTCCCTGCCCAGTGGGGTGCCCACCGTGGGGCTCCATCTCACAACCCTGAGATCAGGACCTGCGCTGAAATCAAGAGTTGGATGCTCAGCTGACTGAGACACCCAGGCGCCGTGGGTCAGACATTTCTATGCCAAACTTCTAAGGATTCATAGTGGCAGGAAGAAGAGGCATGGCCTGCCTATGTGTATACAGAAAAGGGATATATGGAATCATTTCATATGGTAACATGGAGGTACTAACCTCTGAAGTATATCTTGAGTATGATTTCTAGTAGTTTCCTTCTGGTGTGGCTTAGTAAAGACTTAGCATGAATGCTACAGTCAGACATGCATTTGAACCTTTTCCCTGATGTGGTGGCTGGATGCACATCACTTTACTTTCCTGGGCATCAGCTGAGTGATGACTACGTCCAGCATCAGCGTGGATTTGAGGATCACACAAAACAAAAATCTGGAAAATCATGGAGCTCTTTGCTTGGTGCTTTTCTTTCCTTTTCTTTATTTTTGCTCAAGGTTCAATAACAGAATTTTCTCAGAGTTGCCACCACTTTCTTGGAATGTTAATGTTTCTTCTTCTTCTTCTTTTTTTTTTTTTCTTAAAATAATCCAGTAATGTAGAAATAGAGAAATTATCTTATATGAAGATAATACTAAAGAAAGGAAGGGGGAAAACGTTTGAGTTTCCTAACTGGGTAAAGGGGAAATATTAGGAAAAACATGTTTAAAAATGCAAGTTTGGGGCCACTTGGGTGGCACAGTCAGTTGAGCATCATTCTCTTGGTTTTGGCTCAGGTCGTGATCTCAGGGTCATAAGATTAAGCCCTGCGTTGGGCTCTACACTCAATGAGGAGTCTGCTTGGTGCTCTCTCTCCTTCTTCCCCTGCCCCAAATAAGTAAATATTTAAAAATAAATAAGCAAATAAATGCAAGTTTTTCAGAAGATTCCTACAGGGTAAACTTCAGGAGAACTTTTTTATGTAGAGTCCTATGTGGAGGGCAGTAAATACAAAGCAGTATTTATATGACTTTTTTTTGGTTTGTTTTTCAAAAAGACTTCAGTAGAAGCCAAGTACATAATCTTCAAAGTGAATCCCAATATTTGAAGCTTTTCTGTTCTAAGGAGTAGGCTTCCTGTACTTTAGGACAGTTCAAAGCAAGGCTTGAATACAGAACAGCTAGAGGTGTGAGGAATGTGGTGTTCTCTACATCATCTAACCTGAATATGACTTCTCTCGATTAGGCTTTTATAAGAGGCTAGATCACATAACATTCTAGGTTATACAGGGTTCTCTCCCTAAATATGAACACAATTTTGAGACTGTTTAGTATTTTTATCTATAGTTGAGTATATCTTTCCATACCCTCCCACCTACCCCTCTCTCTCCCCCAGACCCCCCAAAAAACAAAAGGTCAGATTGATTATTGAGTCAGATATGTTTGAGAGGAGCAGCAAGTAAAGTGGTTTTGGAAAGTAACATGGAATGCTAAACAGAGAGTGTTTTTTCAAGAAACCATGGAAAAGATCTAGAATGGAGGCAATATAAACCTTGGAGAAGAAGGAAATAATAAACTATATCTAAAGAAAAGTACAGAGATCACAGTTTTCTAGTTTGCAATTTAATGTGAAGTTTCTTTCAGGTAGGTCTAAGAAAATATACTCCATATATTTGTAGCAGGGGATTGAAGAGGTATCTCCTAGAGCAGTGAATATATGGGTTAACAAGACAACCTAAATACTTTTTTTAAGTCTCCAAGATATATTTCATGTAAAAGCCTATGGTATGACACAGTTTGGAAGTCTATTACTGAGTCACAAAATCAAAAATACTTGTGATATTATGGTGAAAAATTAATACAAAATAATTAGTTTGTGTTTTTATCTTCAGCAGTTTGAACTGAATTCCAACCATTCATTAGAACTGAGGGGGGAAATCTGAGAATATTCTAGAGAGCGGGAGATAGTACATGGAAATTAAGTGTAGTACCCACGCTTTATTTAATTGACTAGTTATTAAATTTTAGAGACTGTAAAAAATAATAGTAAGGGATAACAGAGACTCTGCTTACTCCTATTTTTATCCCCATGGTTTTGGAGGGAATGTGGCTTTCTCTGAGACCATCTTGTACTGCTCATATTTCAGAATGTTCGTTGAAGGCAAGTACACATGCTTTAGGTTGATGGTCTCACCTACACGAAAGGATATCCACCTCCCTATGGAAGTAGAAACTCAGTGTGTGGTCCCTGAACCAGCAACATCAGTTTTACATTGGAATTTGCAAAAAAAATGTGAATTTGGGGGCCCTACATCAGAACTAGTGAGTCAGAAAATCTAGAGTTGGGTCCAACAAATCTATGTTATCCTTAGCCTTCCAGGGGATTCTGATGCAGCTGTACTTTGAAGAGCCACGTCTGTAGTCTGTGTCAGAATTGAGGCATGACCAGGTACATCTGTGACCATGATTACAGTCCCTGACAAATCATATTTAACTACTTATAATAAATGTGATACCTAGAATCCCTCCTAGTGTTATACATTTAACTTTCAAATGATGTATTTAAAAAATATATAGCTAGTATTGTTCTTCTGACTTCTCATGAATGTGTCCTTTTGGTTCAATATTAGAATGACCTGGGAAGTATAAAATATCCTAATGCCCAGGCAGTGGAGTGAAACTCAAGCATGAACTTGCTTTAAGGCTCCCCCTGTAATTTCAGCTTAAGGACCATTTTCTTATTAAGCAAAAGTTTTCAGCTCTGTGCATAAAAATTACCAACTCAGCTTCTGACATATACTGACACATACTCAGAGATTCTGATTCAATACGTCTAAGACAGTTTCTGGGATTTTGCATTTTTAAAAGGCTCCACATGTATATTGGACAGCCAACACCAGTACTAGTATTTTAAGCTCTAGAGAGATCTCTCTGTATTGGCTCCTGTCAAGTGGAAAAGGAATAAGGGGAAAAAAAAAGTCCTGTCATCTCGAATGTTACATATTGTACTTTTTGATCAGTAAGTCAGAGACGTGGCTTTTTAGCACTGATTTTCAAATGGTGTTTTAAAATTATTTTTTTAAGGAAAAAATGCAGAAATGATGCATAAATATTCAGTGATGCAAAATGGTTAGCAAAAGCTAATATTAAAAAGGTAGGGTATAAGTCAAGCAGAGAGAGTCAATTATCATATGGTTTCACTTATTTGTGGAGCATAACAAATAACATGGAGGACAAGGGGAGAGGAGAAGGGAGTTGGGGGAAATTGGAAGGGGAGGTGAACAATGAGAGACTGTGGACTCTGAAAAACAATCTGAAGGGTTTGAAGAGGTGGGGGTTGGGAGGTTGGGGGAACCAGGTGGTGGGTATTAGAGAGGGCACGGATTGCATGGAT